>NC_080671.1:96063344-96363344 GCF_030247195.1 Topomyia yanbarensis | reverse complement strand
TTTAGAGCTGCCACAGATTCTACAGATTCTATTCTACCGCATGCTTAATTACCTCCTGACAGTACCACATCGGACTTTTGCACAGTGTCACCACCGATAGATTCTGCGGTCGGTTCATCCATACAACACTGACCTCGGTTTGCGATACCCAGGCTGCACTAGTGAAGTAGTGTTCCCTGCAAAGATGGAAACAGATAGTGTGGTTAACATAAATTTATAGGTACGAGTGCAGTATAACTATATTTGTTAATTGTGAACATAACAAGACCAATAAAATGGGATAAATAAATTTTCATGGATCGTATCCGCAATAAACAAAAGTTCGGTTGATAAAATGGGCGATGTTTGTGGATAGAGATGGGAAAAAGCCGGTTGCATACTAATGCGATTCAATTCAGAAATCTACATACGTGTTTTGTCTTGCAGTACAGCGCTACTTCAATAAAATTAATAAGCTACTGAAAATTGGCTCAGACTGAAAATTAATGTTCGCAACCATTATAAAAAAACCAAGATGGCTGGGTTAAATTTAATATGATTAACTCTTTTCATGGCACCAAATCATTAGAAATTAAGCAATGTTGCTTTATACATTCCATGTTTTGACGTGAGTCTTGTTTTTTCCTCAGAGATTTTTAGGCACGTGTCCACTGGAAAACAGACAAAGAAAGAATGACCGGGACGGTGAGAATGAAGAAACGATGAAAATACACCTTTCTATTGGAGACACTGAGGAAAGATATGTCCTCAAGCAGGAACCGAACCTGCGATCTCCCAGTCTTTAGTTGGGTGCGTTAACCACTTCGTCATCGAGGAACTGTGATGATGCCATCACAATATCACATATTCCCGACAGTTTCGTGGTCACCGCCACAGCTTCCAATACCTGTGGCCAGGGCCGGCGGAACAGTTTTTTTTTTCCAGAGTTTCGGAATGATTTCTACCCGTACTGACGAAAGTTAAGGCATGGCGTGTGTAAGTGAAAATTCCCTGATAATAGCTGATGGCAATTTGAAAACACTCTTTGTTAACGGTCTGTATAACCGACGGCTCAGCGAAAACATGTTTGTTGATTACTGATACTACATGGAACATTTGTACAGCTAAATCCCAATTACTCCTTTCTTTTAAATTTCCCTTCCCTGCGATAGAACCTTCTTTGGTGGGTACTGAAGCCCGCATGATAGTGTGCACCAGGCATTGTAATTCTCACTCACTCACGCGAGAAGAAGCTTATCCGATGTCCAACTTTTCCGAGATAAGATGAGTCGCAAAATTCTTGGTCTACACAAATAGCGTGAGAATAATTTTCTCGATAAAATTTATCTAATTTTTTCCTTCTCACCGGAGAAGGTTTTAATATGTTATTTTCTTGGAAATCAATAAAAGTTTCAAAATATACACTTCATTTCTAAGAAAAGCGACAAAGAATGACAGACTTGTTTTTTCGTGGTTTGAAATAGCGGTAGTAAGGCTGAGAGCGCTAAAAATATACCGCGATAAACTCATTCGCTCAATCTCCCGCGGTTTTTTTTTCTCCGGAGAATTAATGCGTCGCATTTATTCGGAGAAGTTATGTGAGTGCCAATAATTTTTCGTTTGAAAATGTGAGTTTTTATTGTCGCAGTGAGAATTTATTCGGAGTCATTAACTCATATGAATGATACATGCAATGCCTGGTGTAGACTAATGGAAAGGTAGCTCCGTCGACCAACATCCTTCTAGGTTTAATCGGCTTTGATGGCAAAAAAATCCTTTTTGATAGGAACCGGCCCCTAGATGGTCTACTTCCGGACCAAAAATAAGCCATTTAGCATCATCTATATATTGCGTGATTTAACTAAAAAACACTTGGACATGTTCGAAGAAGTATTTTGTCTACGTGCCTGCCCGGGAAGTAGAGATTGATAGTCTCTGAAAGGGGCTTTAATTACGAAATATGGGGTTGGATCCTACCAGTCGCTTTAGTCAGTCAGTATGCAACCAATTGCGTTCAGCCTTTCGCCAGATCTGTGCTTCCAAACTATGTTTTTTGAACGGAGCTGGTCTACCTGTTCGCTTTTTTGCACCGCGCGTCGTTGCAAACAATGGGGCCATAGAGTTACCCATTGTAGAAACAAGGCACGGTGTGGAAAATGTGGAGAGAATTCTGAAAAGTTTTTCTTCTGTGAAGAGGCTCCTCATGAACTGTCGACATATTCCACATATAAATTATACGGGGAAAAACTGAAGCATTCATTTGAGGAACGCTCCGAGAGGAAATGCCAAAAAAGGCTACGCCACCGACCACGGCAAGATTCTAACAGTCCCATTGTGGGAATATCTTCTAATGTGTCTATCAGGCCCGTGCGCAGAAAATGCTCATGGGGAGGATTTTGATTTTTCTACGTTTCTCATAAAAGAAAGGTTAAACTTTGAAGATTTTTGTGAGAACTGGAAGGCCGAGTATTGTGTACCAATCGACTCAGCTCAACAAATTGGGCAAATCAAGAAGAAATGGAATTGGTTGGTGGTAGTGTCTGATTGGTTTGAAGTAGTTAATCTTACTGACTAAACTTAAACCTCGTGTATCTTGCCATCCTCATCCATCCGGGGCCACTGTTACACTGAAAAACATTGTTCCTAAAATCTTGCATAGAGTACCATGAATTCTAGAATATTCACATTTTTTCGTTACGAAAACGTACTATGAACAAAAATCATGTGTTTTATAATTATGTTCAATTTCGCTTCAGTAACGCCCTCATAACGCTTTTATTAGCGGAAATATTAGTTTTTGTGTTGTGAAATTCAATCACGGTTTCCTTGTCATTACCAAAACGATTTTCTGTACGTGAACTAGTTCACAACTTTATGATCATAGATAGTTCGGAAAATCAAAACATTGTGGATATTCTCTCGTGCTCTATTTCACGAAACTCGAAATTTTATTCATGAATCCATTCGATCCTCGTGAACTAATTCATGATTATATATTACTTGTTGCTTTGTTTTCATCACCGCTAGCAAATTTGGTATGGACAGTCATCGATTTTTTTCGGTGAAAATTAAAACAAACTGCATTTTACCGGACGTTTCGACCTACTAATATGTTCAGTCATCCTCAGCGGCTTGGGGGTCCAGACCTCTTCGAAATATTTTACTTGTTGAGAAATTTTGAATCAGCTTCAATTTTATATTAGTTCCAAACTCAAAATCATTCCAAACCAAATTTGATCAACAAAACTGATATTCGTTAAATAAGGTTATACCTTATTTAACTGTTTTCGTGAATCGTTCATGAAATAGCGATCATTTTTCCATGAATTTATGAACGAATTTTTTCTGAGTACGCACAACTTCAGTGGGGATTGTACTCTAGCTCACGGCTCACAGAAAGGAGGCTTGCTATTCCGCGAATTGACAGTTTTCGGTGACGTCAGAGAAATCGTTGAGATAAACAAACGGATTTCTCGAAAGTTGTTAATTGACAATATTTGAGCTCTTACGGTGGGAAAAATAGTGTGCAATGGATTTTTGACGTAAATTATGTCATAATTACACTAGACACAGTCAGTGCATCTATGTGATTATTAGCGTAAATCGGGAATTTGGATGCATGCCATAGAAAACATATCCCACCATAATTTTCTGATCATAGCAAAGGTTTTGGACATCCGCATAGCTTCCTTTTGATTTACCAGGTGCCGATCATTCAAAACAATTACATGAAATTCATATATTGTTTGCTGCTAACAATATATGAATTTCATGTAATTGTTTTCGCCGACGATTTCTATGACGCGCTCTCGTCAAATGTTTACACTCTAACGAGCTAGCCTAGTATATGTAAGCCGTGCTCTAGCTCTTTTATTTTGTGTTAATCGTTCATGTTTTTTCCAATGATGCTTTTTCTTGCTTACTGTCCAACCTTCTCGGTATATTTAACCTGCTCTTGTCTGCTGCAAATATCGTCACCTGTTGAAACACGAACCGATCCGGAGGTGTCGACCATAATGATTTACATCTCTTTACAACCACCTTCCCAGTCCCTTATCCTTCTTGGTGCTACTCGTTCCTATTCATTTGATAGCTGCTGCTGAGAATTTCTCGGCGGCGGTATTTCTGCCGATACCGATAATCATTTTCGCGAGTCATTTAGCTGTCAGTCACTCCGACGGAGAGATCATCGGCTGTAAAATTTCTGCAGATAACGATATCTCGATTTTCTTTGACATCATGCTTTATCCTTAGATCCCGTTGCTAGCCCGCTGACCGACATTTGCTGTGTAGCTGATCTACTCACAACTAGTACTTATATCGAAACAAGCCGAAATGTGAACCGGCCTAGAGATGCCGACCAACATAACTTACATCCCTTTCCAGCCACCTTCGTGGGGTTTCTTCCTTGGTTTTTTCAACGACTTGTTTCAAGAGTGATCGAACTCGAATGACACGGCTCACTATATAATTTCATCCCTGAACAGGAAGTTAATAAATTTTTAAAACTAATTCAAAACCCTCAAGGGAGGGGTTTGAACCCCTAAAACCCTCGCCTTGCGCACGGGCCTGGTGTCTATTAATATTCGATAGAGCAGAATCATTTCCTCTCCTAAGCTTCCTCGTAAAGGCCTGAGAATGTCCCTTGATGGGTGCTGTTGCAAAACCGACGTAAGTGCGTCAGTCCTATTATTTTCCTAGGTTTTACACAATGCATTTGCATTATGTAAAACCTAGTAAACTTCCGACGTAGATCTTCCACAATTTTATCATGATTCGCCAGTGCCGAGAATACACTATGTAGGATTTATTTTTTAAGTTAACTATTACTCTGGTCCAGATTTATTTTGCCAGACTAACCCTTTGTTTCAAGATGGCAAAGATAAGTTAACCAAATATTTCTGATTTTTTTCACAAAGAAATGAAAATGAAAAACAAATCAAATTTACTACAAATTAAGGAAAGTAATATTTCACTATTTGCTACAATTGAAATGTTGCATCCCACTAAATCGCTCAAAATGGTGTAAAAAAGTTATTTTGCTGCAATTTTACCAAATCAATTAACTGTTAGTGGTGCTTATTACCAGCTGCACCAAGGTATGGCAGATTTGTTCTGATCCAACTGGCTAGGTCAACATCAAACGAGTTCTTCCGGTGTTGTTGTGACTCCTGCACTGTTGGCTAGAGAGGTGAGTTTTGCCCCTTTGTTGCGACCTCTGGTGATGAATGTGGAGGAGAGCAATGCTCGCTCGACTTGTCCTCTACAGCAAAAGTAGCAGATGCTTTTGTATTCGGGGAAATTAAATACTACACCAGATTAAATTACAGCTTTACTTTAACATAGTAATAAAAAGCGATTAAAGTGCTCCAAAATGCCGAGCAATCGTTTTGATTCCAATTTCTGTCTAGTTCCACTCTAAATACACTACCCCTCAGGTCAGTGAAAATCTCCGGGTCAAAGCCTCTCAAGAGGTGGCAACCCTAAGCGCAAAAGCCTTACGGAACTTTCTGGATGTCGGGTTGCCCGAATTTTTTGCGAATATACGCGATGTTAGAAACACAAATGAAAAACTTGATGAAGCTGAAAAACGCGGTTATTGGCACCGGTTCGTCGACGGATTAACGAGAAAAACAATGTTTCGTTCGGTGGCTAGACCCTACGTTGTGTACACGATTCGACCTTTGATCGGAATACACGGAACCAAGAATCCTTTTTCGGCGGACTGCATAAACGTAATGATTGTTCTTTATAGACACAAATTTATCTGACAGCAAAGATGCTCGCGCTAAGCATTGTAGTGCGCATATCACCGTAACGTTTATCAGATGATGCATTAGTATGCTTAGCTTCTATACTAATTATTATGACAGTAACGGCGATGGAGATCAGAAAAGAGACTGTGCTGCAAACATTCTCCCCAAAAAACTTATATGGTTTATATATTAACCTATCAACGGCATCGGTACAGTTCCAAGGAGGCTCTCCGTTTGATGAAGCATGGAAAGCACTTCTTGTTTTTTCTTAGGAAATGGGGAGTTCTTGACTGCTTTGTCTGAACAAACGTACCAGATTACCTACCAAATACAAATATTAGTTTGAGTTCTAATGAGAAGGCGTGCACTTAGGTATTAGAAGGTAATATTTATGAACGATCGTGTAGCTTCAAAGAGCTTGAAACTTGGCAAATTTCGTAGGGTGGTTTAGGAATCCCAACGGTATTAACAAACCTTGGTTTAAAGGGGATGGATGAAGGTCGTGACTTCCTTCGGGTAATATCTCGGGTCATATCCAATCATTGTACGTTGAATGCGCATCTCCGGCGTATTGGGGTCATGTTGTCTGGTCTTGCGCCTAGTGTTCTAGCGCCAGATCTCCGTTAAACGAATCTCTTCAGCCTCGTTACAGTCAAGTGACTATCCTCGATCGCTCCTATATGTCTCTCATTTACATATATTTAAACACGTTAGATATCCAAATTTAGTTATCTCTTCTCTTTATATTAACATGCTGACAGCTGCCTGGAAATATGATTCCAACTGTTCCCAGTGGATCCAAGGAGGCCAGTCGGTGATCCTGTTCATCATGTCCTGACAGTGATCTTCCGTTTGCCAAAAAGCTGCAAGTTTACTTTCTTTTTTCCCTGTCCACCCTCTCTTCACTTTCCTTGATACGGTCTTTGCTGCTGATGTTGGAATTAATCCCTCTTGTGTGTGTGTGTCTTTTGTCTTTCTTATAAACAGCCTACTAGCGTTTCTCTTTGCTTCAATTTTTAATCAAATAAACATTTTAAAAATGACAAATTGTATATCTATTCTTTGAAAATATTTATTACTACATGCTAGTCTGAATAAAATTGCATTATTAGGGTAAGGTGGGGCAAATCCGACCTAGTAAATGGTTTTGGCTGTAAAATGCTCATTTTACATCGGATCAAGTCGTTTTATATACCAAATTAAAGGTTGAACTTCAAAGCAACTTTCTATATATAACATTCATTCATATCATCGGTAAGTTTTGAGATATAAGCGTTTTACGAAAATAATGATAAATCAATGTTATTGAATTGTTACATGAAGAAAATCGAATTCAATGTCAATATTGGAATTTCACGAGCAGTAGCACGTAAAGATATTCCTATTTGCATTGGAGAAATTGCTCGACGAATACTATATTCATCACGTTTTTGTGTCTTTCGTTTGTAATTATGAACTATTGCGTAAAAAAGTACATTACCATTGTGCTAAAAATAATAAAAATATATTTCAATTTGATAAATAAATATTTTCTTAGCAAAAAAAGCGGTCGGATTTACCCCACCGCGTCATTTTTCATTACGATGCAATTAAAAAAATATATGAAAAAGTGGGACCAAACTCATTTATGCACTTTGTAGGATTTTAATCAAAGAATTTAAATCTACTTACATTTTTTGTATAATAGCTTTAACAAGCAGAAATATCCTGTAGTCAACGAAATCTAATCAAATCAAATCAAAAGTTGTAAAAACACACTGATTGTCGTTTGAGCATCTCAATGTAGACTAACAAAATGCTGTCATGCCACCATTGTGATTATTTTCGATGCTCTACGAGACAACATTGATATTAGTTCGCGCAGTTCTTCCGATTTTCGATAACAGAGAGAGGTCGGGTTTACCCAACTGTCGGATTTACCCAACTGTCGGATTTGCCCCACCTTACCCTATATTTTGTATATCGATCTGAACTACTTGTTTTAAGATGCAGATGTGTCAAAATGTATTCCCCTTATTATAAATATGAAAAATAAATCCAAATTTTAAACAAATCCTCATTATTATCCTATATTTCCAAGAAATTTAAATTGTAAATAAAAGAAATTTGTATCTGAATAAAGAGGTGAGAAATTGTTTTACATCCATAATTTAAGACGCACGCATTTTGTATGCGAGACACATTCATGGTTAATCTCAGGTTTTGGTTTGTTCCAAACTTTCGAGTGGGTAATTCCCCCCCTACCCACGTGTTCCGCCGGTCCTGCCTGTGGCGGTGATTCAACATTCACCTTCCAGATTATAGAATAGGATTTTTATGGTTGAACTCTTTACAACACACCACTGAGGTGTAGGCACCACCTTCCTTCGCAGTACAGACGAATTTAATCGCTCAGAAGTGATCAAAGATTGCGACACGGCACAAAACGTTGCAAACAACAATCACCGTCATCCAATGTGTTAAATCCTGAAAAACTACCTCCAAATCACCTCTGGGAGCTTTGAGTCTTTTGCTCTCGGAAAATCCGACCGTGTAAGAGGTTAAGTGCAGCGAAAGAAAGGACGGCAAAATGGAAAAGCGTTCCAACAGTTTTTTCACTTACTGATTCAACAGGATCGGCGGTGGCGTCAGTTCCCGGGTTCGTATGCTCTTGGGATCCGCCAAGTCGGCCACTTTCAGCGTGATGGTGGGATTCTTCGTGCCTGGCTTAGGATATCTGAAAGGAAACCAAAAAAAAATGAAGAAAGGATATAAGCTATCAGTTTCAGACAATGAAATGCCATGCCGCGGCGAACAGCAGCCGGGCGTTTGTTGTGGGGGGAAAGTTTTTTTGTTGCGAAATGGCAATTGATGCGCTTAGCTCGTTTCGTTGCAAAACTGGACCAGCGACGGAGAATGGACAAACCACTAGAAGCACAGAAACTTTGACAAGTTTTCCGCATTTAAAATTCTGCAATCCCGAGCAGAGCGGACGTTTTTATTGCTTAAGAGAAAGTTGTGAGCGAAGAAGTGCTCTCTATAGACATAGTGTTTAAAAAGAATGGCGTTATTTTATGAGGTGATAACTTTTCCTATTGATATAATGCAGGTGGTTTATGGATCCGAGGCATCTCCGATCATAACAAGCTGAAACTTTTGCAGTTTGCATCAATCAGTTGCGTTTTTCTAGGTTTTATACTAGTTGGTAAATTCCATCATTGTCGTTTATCTTATAATCGAAAGTTTTTTTCATTCAATGTTCAAAAGTCATCTTCAGAACTAGCTGACATTGCTTGTTTGAACAAATATTTCACTCTTGCCTTCGGTTTATGTATACGTCCTTTTCAAACTGTGATTACAACATTTTCAACAGCTTAGTCATCAAGTTTTTATTGGAAAACCATTTCAGACTCATAATAGCATCGTTTACTCGGATATGCTACAGTGTAAAGGCGTGTATTACCGAAAGAAGGAAGCGCAGTTTTTGCCCCAGTTTGTGCTCTCCTGCCGAGAGCCATTCAAAACATCGTATCCGTTGGAGATGGGAAGAAGATAGCCAGATAGGACTATTTCCGGCTAGCTGGGTTGGGTAAAAATTTGTGATTCATTTTGATGAGCGTACAGAGAAGTGTAACAGTAGGCAGAAAAGGTTCATCATGAGCCATTCAGACGATTCTTGCAACGATGATAACGACCCGCAAATGGGTATCAAATTGATTTGCCTTAGTGGCCCATTCTGTTCCCGGTTTTCAGCGCTAGACCAATTTGATTTTTTTCGCTGGTGGTAGATGAGGTCTGGTTAAGTGTGTTTAAACAAACTGTTACATTTTGTGGCATATGGGGAAGGGAGAGTACGTCAAAAAGTGACGTAGTATGTAGAGAGCCAAGTAAACAAATTTTCCAAGGTATTTTGCAGTCAATAGCTTTAGGTGCTGTATAAGAGATCACTCCGTAATCTACAATTGCCATAGCTTGTCGGAATTGATACGACATTTGTCAATGTCATTCGAGTAAAAGTTTTTGTGTAGAGGTTTATTTTAGATATGAGCCTTTAGTCCTTTTCAGACCGATTCGTTTCGTTTGGACAAAATCGATCGTCACCTTCTCGTTACAAATAAATTGAAACTGAGTCAAAAACATCCCTAATATTTAAGAACATTGATGTCATCTGCTATCTGTTAGCATAAAATTTTCTTGCATTCTTTAGCTAAAATTATGAATATCTTTTTTTGAAGTTATTAGTTTTTGAACTTTTGAAGTTTATAAAATTGAACAATTTTCAATCACTGATAATTCGGTAATGATTCGGTATATGAAAAAAAAAATAAATAAAAAAGTTTTCAAATGAGCTTACGGAAAAATTACAAAAAAAATTGTTACATAACTTATGAAATCTGCAATTATTAGAAACAAATTGATTTGTTTTAGAAGTTGTAACAATTTTGTTTCACTTTTGATTTTCTTTAAATAATAATTATCATGTTTATAAGATTGTGTAAAAATCTGGAAGTGGATATCAAAATACTGAGATATTACAATTGTAAACTTAAAAAAAGTCAAATTTACACTAATGGTCCATAATTTAAATATCTCGTAAAATACTTCGAACTTCATTTTTACACAATCTTCTGAATATAATTATAAATGCCATAATTGTTTCCAGGGTGACTTTTAAAAAAATATTTGCTTCTATCATTTGAAGAATGCGTATCAGTTTTACAACTAAAATTTTAGTTCCTTCAATTTCTCCGCATTCTTTAACTAAAAACTGCTGACGATTTTTTTGCTTTGGCGGAATATAATTTTTTTTTCAAGTTCAAGAGTTTATGAACTTTATAAAATATTTTTATAAATCTGGTAAAGTTTCTTAATTTGATAAATTTTATAAAATTGAATATTTTTCATTCACTGATAACTCAGAAACTATGTAATTTACGAAAAAAACATTAAGTAATAAAAGTTGTATTTTCGCAAGAACTCGTTCTCAGATAGTTTTACTGTGCAAAATACGGCAATTGAACAAAAAAATATGAATATATTGCACGCAGAAACGTCTACGCTCTTTTGGAAAAATTCTCTTGTATCAACATATTGCAATTGGCAGAGAAAATCATGAAGATTCATAAACCGAACACAACTGCAAAGTTTCGTTTGAATCAACGATGGTTATATTTTGCGGTCAGCTGGTTTTCCATGGAATCCCTCATTTGTAGAATACATAAGTTACGCAACATAAACAAATATTACAAAAAAATTGTTTTCGCATAGCTCTCAAACGCTTTACAATATCGCCTTGATGTCAAAGGGAAAGTTGTAGGTAATTTTATGGGCCTTTTGCGAAAACTTTTGAAAAGTTGGTAATAAAATAAAATAATTGTGTTAAAATAAAATTTAAAATATCTCGAGAACTACTACATTTCAGAAATTTTTTACTAGGAGCATTTTGATATTCAAAAAGAAAATTGTATTTTTGACTGCAAATTGTATGAGTTTTAAAAATATCCTAAAAGTTGTGTTAGGAAAACTCTTTTACTATCCAAAACTGGCTACAGTCTACTACCTCGGGAGCGATTTGAAACACAAAACTAATAATAAGGCTCTAGAATCCGCAATTGATCCCAGGCATCTTTCATAGTAAATTTCGAGAAGTCGACTGTAACAAGATATTTTACACCGATGGGTCAAACCTCGACGGCTCCACTGGCTTCGGTATATTCGATCAAAACCTCACCGCCTCATTCAAAGTCAATGATCCTGCTTCAGCTTACGTCGCAGAACTTGCTGCTATTCAGTATACCCTTGGGGTCATTGATACTTTGCCCACCGATCATTACTTTATTGTCTCGGATAACTCTCCGTTTAATGAAACCTAGTCAGCACATTCCATATTTTCTGAAGACTACCTTACATTTACCTTAGTTTGGGTTCCCTCACATTGCTCTATCCCAGGTAATGAAAAAGCGGACTCTGTAGCTATGGCGGGCGCCTTAGAAGGTGACACATACGAAAGACTAATCTTCTGTAATGAGTTTTTCAATATCTCGTCAGAGGACGCTAGAAAGTTGATAGACATTTTGAAGCAATGGAGAGTTAGGACGATGGCTGCATTCCATTATCCCGAAGGTATCAACGAAACCTTGGTTCAGAGGAATGTATATGGTCTCGGCTCATGTCCAACTGCTACATGCTGGATGCTCATCTCCAACGTATCGTTGGATTCTATGTGCAAAAAAGAAAGGGAATCTTCGATCGCATACAATATCCAAATACGGAACGTGGCCAATCGTGTGTTTGAGAAGTGTGCATAGTAAAATTTTACTTATCAGTGGACACTAAGAAGCTTGAAAAAAATCACGGAAATTCCACCAGCAGGTTTGCAACAATTTTAATTAGTATTTTGGAACTTATTGATGTCCTTCGTGACATTTATAGTGGAACTTGAAAAATGTCACCTGTTCACAATATGGGTTCATACGAATGAGAGTGCGATAGTAAAAAATTGAGCAGTTTACGTGCACGATCGTAAAGCACACATAATGTAGGTATTTCGGTGAGGCAAATAAGAAGAAGCCGTGAACATCACACAGCTAAATCTTAATCATTGTGCAGCAGCCCAACAGCTGTTGTGGCAGTTGGTGTCGGAGTCGAGGACAGATGTCGCCCTCCTATCAGACCCGTACCTCATCCCTGCCGGCAACGGAAATTGGGTGTAGGGCGGGCCTGGAATGGTCGCAATCTGTACAACGGGATGGTTCCCGGTTCAAGAGGTCCGCCGAGGGTGTTGCGATTGCCAAGATCAATGGTGTGTTCTATTGCAGCTGCTACGCTCCACCAAGGTGGCCCATAGAACAGTTCAACCAGATGATCGACAGGCTCTCGTCAGGCCTAGTGGGCCGGAAACCGGTAGTTATAGCGGGAGACTTTAACGCCTGGGCAGTGGAGTGGGGCAGCCGCTGTACAAATAGCAGGGGCCAAGCGCTAATGGAGGCGCTTACGAAATTCGATACTGTGCTAGCTAACAATGGCTCCGCTAGTACATTCCGTAGAAACGGGGTGGAGGCGTGGATTGACGTAACATTTGCCAGCCCGAGTCTGGTTCCAGGCATGGAATGAAGGGTAGACGAAGGCGATCATTTAGCAATCCGCATTAGGATCAACCATGGTGTGCAGCATCCGAGGGCGGGAGATCCCTGTCAGGTATGCGGGTGGAAGTCCAATCACTTCGACAGCGAAGCTTTCACCGCTGCCCTGGGACTGGAGGTCAACACCGACAGTCTAAGCGGGGATGAGCTGGTAGCTTTTCCACCACGCGCGTACGACGCCACTATTCCGAGAAAAACCCTGCCAACAAACGGCAGATGCCCGGTATACTGGCGGAGTGCCGAGATTGCAACTCTTCGATCAGCCTGCCTCAGAGCTAGACGTAGGATGCAAAGAGCTCGCACCGAGGATGCAAGAAAGAACCGCCGTGAAGTGTTTCGAGCTGCGAAATTGGCCCTTAACAAGGCCATTAAAAGCAGCAAAAGAGCGTGTTTCGACAACCTGTGTGAGAGTTCCAACGCGAATCCGTGGGGTGACGCCTACAGGATCGTGATGGCCAAGACCAAAGGGGGCTCTTCACCCCCAGAACGGTCTCCGAACCGGTTGGCGACGATTATTGAAGTACTCTTCCCGTCTCGAGCCACAAGCCCCTGGCCACCTGCACTACGAGACAGTGCGGGCACGGCCGAAATGGTGGCTCCGGTGACGAATGAAGAACTACTCGCAGTGGCTAATCTAGCGATGAACAAAGCTCCAGGGCCGGATGGAGTTCCAAACAGCGCTCTCAAGGCAGCTATGCAGAGATGCCTTGACGAGTGCCGTTTTCCCGATAGATGGAAAAGGCAGAAATTGGTGTTGTTGCCGAAGCCCGGGAAGCCACCAGGCGACCCATCGGCGTACAGACTAATCTGTCTGATCGACACGACTGGCAAATTGTTTGAGAGGATCATCCTCAACAGGCTAACCCCGTACACAGAAGGTACGGACGGCCTGTCAAGCAACCAGTTTGGCTTTCGGAAGGGTAAGTCCACAGTGTACGCTATCAACTCAGTGTTAAAGACTGCCGAGATAGCGATCCAACGAAAAAGGCGAGGCATTCAATACTGTGCGTTAGTGACACTTGATGTGAAGAACGCATTCAACAGCGCAAGCTGGGATGCCATCGCGCTCTCATTACACCGGCTTAGCCTACCGGTGGGTCTGTACCGGATCCTGGAAAGCTACTTCCAGAACCGCGTACTGCTATCCGATGCCGGTCAGAAAAGGGTTCCGATTACCGCCGGAGTCCCGCAGGGCTCGAACCTAGCCCCGGTGCTATGGAACCTCATATATGACGGGGTTCTGAGACTGAAGTTCCCTCCTGGGGTCAAGATCGTCAGGACGACGTAACCTTCTAGGTCTACGGGGAGTCAATCCCTAAGGTAGAACACGTGATCAACACGGTGGAGGAATGGATGAGCGCGAGAGGCCTGGAGCTCGCTCAGCATAAGACGGAGGTAGTTATCGTCAACAACCGCAAGTCGGCACAACATGCAGTTATCCATGTAGGAGAAGTCGTGATCACCTCACAGCGGAGTCTGAAGTCTCTCGGAGTCATTATAGACGACAAGCTGACCTTCGGCAGCCATGTCGACTATACATGCAAGAGAGCGTCGACTGCTGGTGCGGCATTATCGAGGATGATGTCCAACAGCTCAAAGGTGTGCGCCAGTAGACGTAGGCTACTGGCAGGCGTTGCCGTTTCTATCAGGTTTGGCGCAGCGACTGGCAACCGCGTAACGGGTAAATCCAGCCACCCCGAAGCAAGGCAGAAGAGCGAGTGTATAGGCATATATGTGGACTGCCTCATGCCAAGATGGGAGGGTCGTAGCGTAGTATGTTGGGACTTAGCTATCGATGCCTCGTGGCGTGGCAGAGGAGTGAAAAGGTGAGCATCCAAGTCAGTCTCACACGGTATGTTAAGGGTGAGCACAAAAGTCAGCCTCACAAGGTATGAAAACGGTGAGCACCCAAGTAAGCCTCGCATGGTATGTCAGAAGTGGGGCCTAAGAAAAATGTCCCACATGGGATGTCAGGGGGAGCGACAGGGGTATAATAGAGTGGTACGATCGAGAATGAACCAGGTGATAGGGGGAGCATCCAAGTCAGCCTCACATGGTACGTTAGAGGCTAGCACAAAAGTAAGCCTAGCAAGGAATGAAAAAGGTGAGCACCTCGCAAGGAACGAAAAAGGTGAGCACAAAAGTCAACATCATGTGAAGTGTTAGAGAGTGAATCAAGGTGCGACAGAGAGAGCACCCAAGTAAGCCTCACACAGGACGTATGAACGTGTGAGCGAGAGTGAATGAGTACATCAAGTACAGCCATCCCCCAGAAGTACTACCGAGAGGTAGTCCCTGGGGGGAACGATGGCGGAGCCCAATGGAGTTTAGTCGGTATTAATGGTAGCGTCACCATTCGAGCCCGACACACCCCCAGTACACCCCTTGTGGTAGCTTGGCATCTACTAATAGCACGTGTACTGGGCTAGTATGTAAATGTATTCTCCATTGTAAAAAAAAGAAAAAAAATATAATGTAGGTATTTAGACGCTCATCCAGTTTTTCGCTTTGAAACGGAATCAAGAGTTCGCATACTTTGTTCTTATTTTCAAAGACTTTGGATTAAGCAGTATCGTTCGGAACAGAAGGTTTTAGCGTGTTGCCCCAGATATTTTAACCCTTAAAGACGTAAATCAATTCCTTTTAATTTTTTTTAAATTGTCTCACAGCTTTAATACGTTACCATGATAACTTTGAGATGGCTTTTGTAATGTTGTTTTAAAACAACATTGCGCATTTAAGGGTTGATAAACCGTTCAAATTTTATAACAATATATTCCTGTAAATGCGCAATCATAAAGGCAGGAACTTCTCCGTACGAATTATACTCCTAAAGTTAACGGTTTAGATGCTATTAATTTTGGGCTCGAAGACGACGTTTAAAAAAAACTGTGTACTTGCAAAGGTTGAACGATTGGGCGCATCGCCTGCTTTCACTAGATGGCTTAAGTCATATGTTGTAGATCGTACACTGTTTGCGAAACTGAGAATCAATGAATCATACAGTTTTATCAACATGTCGGGTGTGCCTCAAGGAAGCAACCTAGGACTTTTGCTGTTTTTGCTGTTCTTCAATGACGTTTCCTATGTGATCAACTTTTAAACCAGGTTCACCAGTACGTTTAAATCTGGCTTTAATGTTAAGCGAGAGTGAAGAAATCGACCCTTAGTGTATCAAAATGCTCTGTGATTTCTTTCGCACTCAGAACAAATACAATTATCTGGAACTACACTGTTTCTGGGAACTCGCTCGAGAGAGTTTCGGTCATCGGAGACCGTGGCGTTCTTCTAGACTCTCGATTGTCCTTCAGAAACCGTGTCATATCAAAGGCGAATAGAAGCCTCGACTTCATTATAAGACTAGTGTCGCATTAGGATTAATAGAATTGGAGCAGTGCAAGCAGGATTTCTTCGTTTTGCTCTAAGGACTTTGTCGTTGCGCAGCCCGACGGAGCTGCCACCATACATTGATCGCTGCCGTCTGCTAGATATGGATACTCTGGCCAAAAGACGGAATATATTCAGAGCCGTTTTCGTAGGTAAACTACTGACTGGCCAAATAGATGCCCCAAATATTCTCTCACAAATTAATATTAATATTCCCCCTAGAAGCCTGGAAACACGGAATTTCATGAGACTCCATTTCCAGCGCACCGAATATAGGCAGAACGAACCCATAAGGGCGATGTGTAATGGTTTTAATAATGTCTATGGTCTTTTTGACTTCTCTGCATCTAGTGATGTTTTCAAAAATAGGCTTAGAAGATTGCACTAGTTCATAATGTGTAATTTTAATATGTTAACGTTTGTGTGATATTGTTCAATGTGTAATTCTTGATTGTTGTAATATTGTTTAATGTATAATTAAGATTATTGTAATGTGTTATTCTAAATATGTAAATAGTGAAGCTAGTTTGAAAAGATGATTGCGTTTTACGCGCAGGTTGCTTTAAAACATCATTTTCAAATTGGCTTACTCCTCCCCCATTTCACCTGTATGGAGATCAATGCAGGTCAGATGAAAAGGATCAAATAAATAAATAAATAAATAAAATAAACAAATCTGCGGAAAGCGCCCCGTACACGGGTTTGATGGCACCTTGAACGTTCTTTGGAAATGGATGGTCGTGTTTGAATGAAGCCAGCTCACCTTTCGCCTCCGCCACACGGCACTTGCACCACCTGTTGACACCTTCTGGACCAGGGTGACTACATATTAAGAAGACTGATATCTCTTTCCTTCCTCCATATAAACGAAAAGCGACAGAGGTTCCAGTGCCTCTATTGGAGGAAGGTAGGAAGCTTAATGTAAATGTATATATGTGTGTGTGCATCACTATGGGAAGTACCACCTTTACCCGCAAGTCGCGTTGCTGTTACTGTCTCCAGATTCTGGACAGAGTGTCCAGTCTTCTTGATATGCAGTCTTCGGTTTTATGGAAGTTTCATAGCCACTCATAAAACTTAGATTGTACTTGTAGTATGCCATAAAACCTCAATTTTTACTTGGGTCGTTAAATCCGCTATCAGTTTATCCGTCAGCTTACCCGCGCCTTTTCTTCCGAGTTCCTTTTTAGCAACGTGACGTTTTCGTATGGGTCCATGTCCAAGAGAGTTTTGAAGGTATTCGAGACGCCGTCACCGATGTAATTGGTATATTTCACGTTCAGCACTGCCATGATTATGAAGTAGATAATTATAAGTAAATAGATAATTATGCTTGGGAGTAGCGAAAAATCTTTCAATGTGCAACTCCTGGTAATCCTAAAGTTTGATCAATAACGGCGCCGGCCAGGCCCGAACGTAAATCGCGGCAGGAAGGGGAAGGAATGGTTAGTCCGACACTTGCTTTTGCTAAAGGCCGTATATACTACTGCGCACTCCAAAAGTATCACGGGAGGAGGATATTTGTTAGTAAGTATAGAAGTTGGATTCTACTTCTTCTTTACCGACGCCAGAGAGGTTACTCCACTCTATCTGGACTAGATATCGATCCATCAACTCATGGACCGTTGACCAACGGCTTTACTTCCCTTCCGAAGGAAGACGTGACCACAGATTTTTTCACCTCAGAAATATCACGTTTACCACTCAACCACCGGCGCCGTCTATTTCCAAATCTGTCATGAGATCCCAAAAAGAAACGAAAACCCTCGTTTCTTCCAAGAACCGTCTCCAGAAACGGTCAAGTGCGTTGCTTCAATATCAGTTTCAGCGATCAGTCTTCATCTGAATTACTTTAAAAATTGATTTTGCGGCAGTTTGAAGCATAGTGAGAAAACTGTATTAGATGTTGTTACTAAAAGTGAATGGTATGTCCATCAGACTGGTTCAATTTTTGACTTTTAGCTCCACCAAGCTCTATTGATTCCTTTTATGGCCCTCAGTAATTGTGCAAATTTTGGTACCAAACCGATTGGTACCGTCTGTCTAGTGCGTCTTCGGACCCTCCAAAAATTTTAAAGTTTATATGGAAATTAGCTTGGAAAATCGGTTAAATTTGAAAATAAATTCTTAAAAAAATAACCTCATCAATCAATTCATGAGAACACTATATATTTCTAAAGGTATTCTTCTACTGAACACATTCGTGGAACATTGTAATACGGGAGCGGTTGGCGGCAAGCCTAGTTTACACTTGTATGACGATGGAGCTATTCAACCAGGGTTGATATGATTAATAATAAAATCCACTTGTTTTGAAGTCATGCTGCTTCTTTAGTTAATAACTTTTCTCAGCGTATTTTCACAAACCATACCAATGGTATGTAGATTTAATAGTGAAAAATCATCGTAGTTTTTTTTTGTTTTACCGATTTTGTAAGTTCGGATGATTCATTCGGAAGCAATTGGGTTAATGTTTTTGAATCATTTACTAGAATATACCAATTCAGTTCAGGCCCGTAGCCTGGATTTTGTTTCGGGAGGGGCTAAAAGTATGCAATTTTTAAAGTGTTTACGATTAGAGATGACCGAACAAGTTGCAAACCAAAATGAGGTGCAGGAGACAACAAACCGTATTGTCATCACAAAAGCTCGTGTTCGTAAATGCAGTTACTCTTCAATTCGATGTACATCGCGATCGATGACACAATTTGCGTAAAAAATAACTTCAGTTTTCTTCGTAAACAAGAATATTTCAGCAGGCCAATCTAAAGGCATTTCAGAGTAATTTCAAAAGAATAAAATGAATTTTTTTTTCTTGCGACCGATTTACAGGTGTGGTAAAACGGGCATTGAATTCTACTTTTCACAACTAATGCAATAGAACTATTTACATTCCCATTACGAGAATAAATCTTGTATTTTTTTATTTTGCTTGAATTAAAACAAGTAAATGTTTGAATTATCGCCTGGGCCGATAGACTATCCAACTCAATTCATTCGCTAATATCAAAAATGGGAGTGGGAAATACCAAACCATAAATGAAACTAAACTGCTCACGTAAGCTCACGTGATACATTTTCGATAAATCTTGATCGCGTTCATGAATTTTTTATTACTCCAATCTAGGGGCAGATCACTCTGGGGATGTATAACAAATTTGGATGAAATAAGCAAAAATGCATTTAATTTCCATTTTTTGCATCAACTTTCCACTCCCTCGCAGAAAAATTTGTTTTAACAAACGTTCTACGCTGATCCAATTTGATCGACGTTTTGTTGAGTATAGGACAAATTTTTTATAGGGTGTTGACGTTTTACACGCAATACAAAATACATTGCACGTAACGCAAAATACCTGATGAATTTCTGTTATTATGGAAAGAACTGCATTTCATTTCGCTGATTTTTAAAAATGCTTCACAAGTGATCTGCCCTTAGACTACAATACTAACAGTGCACACCCGCAATTGAAAATAAACGGTTGTTTTCTAAATAGTGTAAACACCAAATTATTAAAAGTATTTTAACCAGATGATTCTGATTCGTTTGGTGCATAAAAGAACACAATCTACCGACAACCTGCAAATTTTAATGTCTCATTGCCCCTAATAGTAATTTTGGACATTTTTAAAGCCAAGTAGCGATGTTTCGCAAAGTGAAATCTTTGAAAGGTATCGTTGATTTATCCACTCATAACACGGCTCAAAGCGCTAGCTTAACGAAGCCTTGGACCTTTCATATATTTTTATAATGTATAACTTCAAACAAAAAAAATTAAGTGGGTGTCCGACAGATCATGCACACGCAGCCCGCTATTTTGCGTGGAGATCTTTCATCTGGGAGAAACATGGGCTTTAAATCACTCTTGATGTCGTTATTAGCATTTTTAATGATGTGATGGTGTTTTTGTTCAGATCTTCTTCCTTGTTTCAACTCCTGGATCACAAGCCGTCTGTGATATTAGCATCCTGCTGGCAGTTTATTCGAGGGTACCGGACGCAGCTTTTGACTACTTGGATATGAGCACCGCTGGTTTTAAACTGATTACGTTTTGGCGTCTCTACTGTTTCCTAATACATTGCGCATGTGTGTATATATACAATCATGTAATGCGACTAAAATGTTGCTACTGATAGCCACATTAGATTCCTCATGATAAAATTATCTAAGAGCGAATCTATATGTGATCGGAAACCGACCAAAAGAGACGACTGAATCACGTTGCTTACTTTACTTAGATTTTCATTCTTCTGACCAAAAAGTCAGAAAAATTTGGATTTTTTGTGGGCCAATGAAGAATTATAGAAGGAAATAGTTGTAGGGTTCAAAATTATAGAAGGAAATAGTATTAGGATTCACTTATATTTTCGTCTTCATTTACATTTTTTTCAAGACGAAGAAACAATATGGCGCCCGTGGCGAAGTTCTGTCTAAGGTTAGGTGCGCGTGGAATACCAAAACTGCATAGAGCCTGCTGCTTCAGGATCGATCTAGAACACCAAACTTATTATAATGCTCTAAAGTAAACTAAATGGAGGAATTATCTAAGAATGGATAAAAAATTTCAAATTTGACGTAATGGTGCGAACGCAAACTTTGAGATTGATTTTTAGCCCTTTTTCCACTTTAAGGATTTACTAGAAACGGTGAATACGAAGAATTTGTAGATTTTATGGGTCATTCCTCCATTTAAAAAGGTTTTCTTTCAAGAGGTAAAAAGATCAAGACTTTAAATTGAGCCGTTTTCAAATGAAATTGTACGCAGTTTCGAAAAATGATGTTTTGAGATAAACACGTTTAAAGTTTTGAGCACACTTTCGATTTTTCGTGGTAGAATGTCAATACTACATAGCTTTATGTGTTTTGGACATCGCTGATCACGAATCAGTTTTTCATAATTCAAAATGGCCGGTCCAATATGGCGGACCCCTCCTAAAAATAAGTGGTATTTCATCCAAAATCGTCAAAAGAAGAATTTGTGGTTTAAAAACAAGAATTTGAACCTAACCTTAATATGTATTAAAATTTAAAAAAAAATGAAAATGGCGATTCGGGTATGGCCGACTACAATGTTATTTTAACAATTTTGACCAACATTTTTCGTTTTTCACCTTTTTCTGTGGTTGTTTGAAAACTCACGTTTAGTCTGCGATGCCTCTACAGATCAAGCCGTGAAGTACGTTCCCGAGATCTGAACACTACTCTTCTACTTGATGAGCGCGTATCGAGCCGAGAGCGTTCTATGATGGCAAGTACGCCGCTTCGAACAATGGCCTGTAGGAAATCTTTTGATGCGCCGCACAATATAGTAGACATTAGTGTCCTTTCCAAAAATGGAAAAAGTCAAATTTTTGCAAATTTTTAATGAGAACCTCCCCTTGAACATTTTGTCTTATACTACTATATACATATGCAGTTCTTGATAACATGAAAACACCATAGGCTCTCATGACTAGATTCGCAAACCGCTTAAGTTTTATTGAATACATTGAATTGCATAAGTAATAATCTGTTGATTATGATTGTAGCAATCAATTTTATCGCCAAGTCTTCTGTATAATATCTTCTACAACATTTTCACGTTAAGATGTATTCACTAAACGGAAGTGTATTACAAATTGTTTAGGATTACTCGAAATTTCGCAAAAAAAATATTTTTTCAGAAAAGTTTCGGGAGGGCTTTAGCCCCCTAACCCCCCCCCCCTCTGGCTACGTGCCTGATTCAGTTAAACAAAAAACTACGAAGTTATTTCAGTTTTAAGTCTGACCACCAATGGTGCACCGGCAGTGTTGTTGGAATTGGATTTTTGCAATTTAATTCGAACCGTCGCACTTTTAACAGCTAGTACTTTGTTCAGAGATATTCTAGAACCATGCGCTCTTCTGCAAAGTTTTGGGGCAACTTCTGAACCATACTTTTGTTAATTAGTTGCATAGTACAAAAAATAGTGTGGTCTCTAGAATTGGAGATGAAAAAAGTAGGTTTTCCCAAACATATCCCCATGTTTCAAACGCAATACGCTACGCTGGGTCAAAACGATCCCAAATTGTGCACAGTTGCTTGGGACCTCAAAACGAATAAAAAAACGTTGTACTGGAAAAACGATCATTTTGCCCTACCCTAATATCCATCAATCCGCAAAAAGTCTTCAAACTTTGTAGTCCGACCACCAATTAACACAATATAACAGACACTTATACCATTAAAAAATACCAAGAAAAAAGAAAAATTTTCAATGAAAACCGCCCCCCCCCTCCCCTTTGAAGGTGCAAAAAAGCTTTTTCTTGCGATTTTTTGAAGAAACAAAACAACCTAGCTTCGTATACATATATAAAACCTCAAATATATTTCTTTCGTTACAAAGAATCCTCAAATGCAAAGAACATGTTTCACTTGCTGTCTCAAACTGAACAACAAAGGTGCTTAAATTACAATCACCCATCCAGTAGGTGGTATATATTTTCACTACGCAGAAATCATCGCAATCCCATCAATTTCAATTTTCCACTCGACGATTAATCAGTTTTCCGATTTCCCACCACTCGAAGCGAACAATAATTGAATTCTGCCCACTTGGCACCATCATCAGGCAGTGCTCGATACACGCATGTCAACCATTGGAATGGTCACGTCCGAACACACCGGTTGGGTGGTTTGGTGTGGGGCTTTCCAAGCTCAAGTGTTATTGGTATTGCAAATGGGTTTACTACCTCAATCACCGTTCAATTTTTTTTTCGGCTGAATTGCCATCAAATATTGGTACATATATTCCTACGCATCGGGTCGTAATGGAATTGAGCAAAAAAAAAACAACAATCAAATCATTGATGAAATATCACAGATCGCAAGTCATTACGAAATGAGTGGATTTTCATTTCATGCATGAACGAACCAGCAGAAAAGCTGGGTTCAATGGGAATCGGATTCGGGGTGAACAATAATTGGAAACGACTAATTAGCATCATATTATGATGGCTGACAGAGGAGGATGCTAGTTACTTTGGTAATGGAAAGTAAAATGATGAAATCAATTTGTTTACACCAATAACGGCATTGATCTGTGTAATTCGAAAGGGTAATTATGGTCATAATAATACGAGTATTGATTTTTTGGTGCTATCATGCATCTTAGTTACATTGAATTGCACCGATATAAACAAATGGTGAATATTATCATTATGAAAGCAACTTGAGAAAGTATTCCTGTTTTTTGCACTGTTTTGCGAAAGCATTTGAGCAAATGCTTTGGCATGGATTTCATGAGCACCTTAATTTTCTGACAATAACTCAGAAAATTAATATTTTATGATATAATGCAATTCACTGATAAAATAGTCACATCTAAATGTACAGATTGTCCAAGTGAATTTCTGCTCAGAATTGGCTAGTTATTAAGGTTGATAGAGGGTAAAATCTAGTTCTGAAAATAACGGTAAAAAATAATAAAAAACTGACAGTCAAATCCATCCAAAATTTTAATCAGAATTCCGAATGATTTTTGCCAAAATTCCGACTCAAATAAAACAACCGATTCCGAGTCAGGATCGGTTGTATCATTTGAGCCGAATTTCTGGCTCAAATTGATACTATTTACTCCGACCTATCTGCGCCTAGGATATAGTGAACCTATATGGCTAATATGGAGAAATTTAAAGTCAGTGAATGGTTTTGTACTTGGTTCGATCCTAGCTCACTCACCCACATTTACTTTGTTTACATTAAGTATAGCCCAGGGAAGCAAATTGGGACCGTTGATGTTTCCGGTTTACTTCAATGATGTTTACTTAATGCTGGGTACTCCTCGTCTCTCCACCACAGACGACCTCAAAATATTTCGACTCATTCGCTCAATTGCAGGATTGCAGATTTCTCCACTAACAGCTGATTTTAGTGTAACAAGAAGAACCCCAGAAATTTTGATTTTTTTGTAACTGCCGAAAACTTGGAGAGAAACCCTAGAGAGAAGTACGTCATTTTCCAACTGCTCATTTAACCTGGTATCCTGACTTGATATTCATAGCTAGCTATACACCGGCCCATTCATCTTTTCTGACAACTGACTAACTGACAGCAGGATGGTTTTGCAACAAGCAAAACGTGGGGCAAATGCAAATAAGCTGCTGGAGCTGGAAACATTGTGATCTATTTGAACCCAGGAGCAAACTTTTAAAGGTAAGGTGGGATTAAACAACAACAAACTTTTATTTGTTCAACGTACGGCCATTGGAAGGAAACTGTGAGTTCGCTAGTAAATTTTGAAACGAAGATGCATGTTCTAACACAAAACCTGTCACCAAGACACGCCATGATATCAGCTGATTTATTTGTGTGACATGGAGTGCCTCAGTCTAAACAAAGGCTAAGTTTGTCGACTTGACGACAAGCAATCGTGGTACAACGTTAGAGTGGCTGAAATTGTTAAAGTTTTGCTAATCCGAAACGGGTGAAAGAGCAAGTTGCGTGGAAAAGTCCTCCTCTCGAGAGTGGCTGTACACACACAACTTGGATAGAGACGACACCGGTCGCGTTAACAGGACATCGGAACAGTTTAAACTTCCGAACCACTTAGTTCGTTACGGGAACGAGGGTCGTCGGTTGTGAGGTTTGGCTGAACGGTCGGTAAGCTATTAATCTATTTATTATGCAGACGGAATGAAAGAGCGGCAAGTGCTGTTGACGCTACTAATTATGCATTAGGTGGAAGGGTGAAACACAGGAACGAGGTGGAGCCCCTGCTGAGTATTGTATTAATTTAATCACCAATCTGTTTAAATTCAAAGATAAATTTAACTGGATGATTGCTATCTGAGCGTTTTAGCATTGGTGCTTAATTGGTTTAGGTGGGTTTCTCGGAAATACGAAAGTGTCGGGTGTAAGTTTTTTGTGGATTAAGCAATCAAGAAGTGATAGTATGCTAATAAGTGATAATTTGTCATCGAGTGAGTCACGAAAAAGTACTATTTAGCGTGATTTCTAGAACGAATGCAATATGGAACACTCGAGAACATGAAACATATTCTTAACCTTTTGAGGGCGCTTACGTATTTGCACATTTCAATTTAATGCAATCACTTAAAAGAAAATTTATGAAAATATCTCCCTCGTAATCAGCAAAAGCATAATATTAAAAGAAAGGGCATATTGTATCCATAAAATTCTCCAAAGATTCTGTTGACCTAGAATTAGCCGTTTCGGCGTTAATACCAGATTTCATGTTTTGGTCTTATGTCTAGCTATATCAAATGACAAATATCTTTTGTCTGCATTTAATGTTAAATATCTTTTTTGGTAATAGTCGGATGTATAGCTCGTTCGCAAGGTATTCGTATAAGCTGTCTAAAGATATATAAAGTGTTTATCTATGACGTCGATTACGCCAGATAATTACAAAAAACTGGAAAAAACCTTTTTTGCATTCATATTTTGAAAACTACCCGATCAGAATGCAGTAACAATATTATATCAAAATGCAATTTTCGGAATAAGCTGTGTTATAAATTTGGTCTCGTTAGTAGTTACAGTAGCAGAAAATCATAACAAGTAACAGCGCGAGATACAGTTTTGAAATCTGAATCCGGTAAGCATCAGAATCAAAAATAAATTAATAGTGTTCTGTCTGGGTGATAATTGGTCCGATTTGAAATTGGTTTGGATAAAATCGAATGCCATTGCTGAGAAATACGAATGAGAGTTTGTCTGTTACATACACACACATTGTGCTAAATCGTCGAGCTGAGTCAATTGGTATAGAAAACTCGGTCCTCCGGACCTCGGGAAATTTTTTTGAAAGTTTGAGCAAATTCTATACATTTCTTTTCTAAGAAATCAAACATTGCTATTCCTTGGGATTGTTACCACTCACTTGATCTTACTTGAATTACCTATATGTTTCACTCCAGGGCACATCTTAGGACAACTGATCTTTTGTTAATTCATCAACAATATCTGATTGACGTGCTTCTGGAATAGCGTTAATATTATTTGTCTTTTTACATTTCTTATAACAGAAATGTATAGAATTCGCTCAAGCTTTCAAGATTTTTCCCGAGGCCCGGAGGGCCGATTCTTATACACTAATCGACTCAGCTTGACGATTTGGGACAATCCCTCGAACCGAAATTAAAATTGGATTGAAGAGAAAAATTTATTGATGCCGACTGATTTAATTTGTTATATCAATAAAAATTATCTGATCAGTACATTTATAACCTATTGTTTCAAACATCATGAAGTTCATTCCGGAGTTCTGAAATCAATCATAAGCCCCAAATTTCCTATCGTATTGGGCTCACTTATAAAAGGATGTACCGAAATATGGATTAGCGTCAATTTTTTTTTATAGGAACCGCGGTTGGAATTGATTTAACGTCTATGAAACATAGAACTGCTCACCGAAAAATTGCACAATTTTTAACATTTGCTGAACATATTTTTATTTTGTAAATGCGTAAAGTTGAGACGAAAACGTAATATGATTAATAACGAGAATAACACTTTACGATATTAGAAGGAATTTTTTTTTAAATTGCATTTTCGGTTTGACGCTGCAGGTACTGATCGATTTTCATGAGCATTTGATTTTTCTTGCATTATCTATCATACGATTAAGTAAAATTAATGTTCTAAAATAGTAATTTCTCGAGCAGAAGAAAATAACTTCAGAATACCAATCTCAGGTATACTGTACCCAATACTTGAACACCCCAATAAGGTATTGAAAAGCCTTGCATAAGAAGTAAAATACCTTAAATAATAACTGAGACGTGTACTACGAATAACTAGTTGATAATGAAACGAGTTATTATAATACCTGAATAATAACAAAACCTTTTCAACCTTCCAATAACAAAATTCACTGTATGGAGGTATTTATTAAGGTATTGATTTGGTATTTGTAAAAATAACTGGAATGCATAAATAATACTAAAATAAAGTATTATACCTCATTGAGGTATTATGTAGGTATTGAAGAATGTTTCTTCAATACCTGCTTAATACCTCAATGAGGTATTAATAATTAATTAATACCAAGTTTTGGTATGATACCAGAAAATAGTATGCTCGGATTATTCACCAGTTATTTTCTCCTGGTCGGGTTATGGTCGAGAGCACATTGCTTCGAAACCACTAATTTCGGAAGTACAGTATCTTCGAAGAATTTTACAACGTAAACTAGCGCATCATTTGATGAAATAATTTTGGCAGTCAATTCTCCTAGAAGTTGTTATGGAGAATTTAATGTTCAAACTAATTTAGTTCGAGAGTCTTTTGTAAAGTTTACAAGAGTGCTATTAAAAACTATTTAGTTGAACATATGAAGGCAATCAGTGTATGATGTTATGATTGTACTGTTTATGATTAATCTCTTCTACTGTCTATAAATAATAAAATTTACATTTATTCCAAAATTTGAGTTCGTAAGGCTCACAATAAAAATTAATTTTAGCAAAAAATATATTAAAGAACATTTTAAAAACATTTTTTTATGGCTCGATGTGAGGGATTCCATGAGAAACCGGCCGACCGCAAAATATGACCATCGTCGATTCGAACGAAACTTTGCAGGTGTGTTCGCTGTATGAATCTCCATGATATTCTCTGGCAATTGGAATATTTTGATACAAGAGTAATTTTTCAAAAGGGCGTAAACGTTTCTACGTGTATGAATTTCATTTTTTTTGTTCGATTACTATATTTTATACAGCAAAACTATCTGAGAACAAGTTACAGGGAATGGATACTTCTGTCCAAAAAAAATATACACTGAAAAAAATGTTGTGTCATTTTTCAAAAAAACAAAAATTGATGAGAAAAATTTAAATTGTGAAAAAACCCATTTTTTTAAATTTTTTATATTTTGTTACCAAAAACTTAAAGAGAAAAGAAACATCTTGATTGTGATTGCATGACGGAGAAAAAATTGGTAAAAAAGTTTTTCTAACAATAACTTCGTACATGTTTTTAAATTTCATACTAATAGACATACAAAATTGTAATTCTATTACAGAATATAATTCTAAGCACCATTTAAAATCAAAATGCATTTAACAAAAATCTTCCAAAATGCGATAGTTTTCGAGATATTTGAAATTTTGCTCCTTCAAAAACAATTAATTCGTGTAATTATGCTCTTTTTAAAAGTTATTCGCGTTACCCCATCAAAAATGTCAAAAATTTAATGTTTATCGTTTTAAAGACGTAAAAGCAACCTTTTTAGTGTATTTGGATCATGGAGAAGCTTTCAATAAAAAAGTTTTCCTAACACCAACTTTTGACATTTTTGTATAATTCTTACTATTTGCAGTCAAAAATACAATTTTCTTTTTGAATATGATTCTAAACGCCATTTTAAATCGAAATGCTCTTAACAAAAAATTTCTAAAATGTAGTAGTTCTCGAGATATTTTAACTTTTGTTTTAACAAAACAATTATTTTGTTTTATTACGACCTTTTCACAAGTTAGTCGCGTTTCTCCATCAACAATAATAGGTTTTTCAAAAGGCCCGTAAACTTTCGTGCAACTTTCTCTTTGACATCAAGGCGATATTATAAAGAAAGTTACATGAAAGCAACCAAAATATATTTCAACCATAGGGTCTGTTGATTAAACTATATAGCTGAATCATATGTTGGTTGTTTTCATGTAACTTTAAAATGTTTCGCAATATCGCCTTGATGTCAAAGAGAAAGTTGCACGAAAGTTTACGGGCCTTTTGAAAAACCTATTATTGTTGATGGAGAAACGCGACTAACTTATGAAAAGGTCGTAATAAAACAAAATAATTGTGTCGTTAAAACAAAAGTTAAAATATCTCGAGAACTACTACATTTTAGAAAATTTTTGTTAAGAGCATTTCGATTTAAAGTGGCGTTTAGAATCATTCAAAAAGAAAATTGTATTTTTGACTGCAAATAGTGAGAATTATAAAAAAATGTCAAAAGTTGTTGTTAGGAAAACTTTTTTATTGAAAGCTTCTCCAGGATCCAAATACACTAAAAAAGTTGCTTTTACGTCTTTAAAACGATAAACATTAAATTTTTGACATTTTTTGATGGGGTAACGCGAATAACTTTTAAAAAGAGCATAATTACACGAATTAATTGTTTTTGAAGGAGCAAAATTTCGAATATCTCGAAAACTATCGCATTTTGGAAGATTTTTGTTAAATGCATTTTGATTTTAAATGGTGCTTAGAATTATATCCTATAATAGAATTACAATATTGTATGTCTATTAGTATGAAATTTAAAAACATGTACGAAGTTATTGTTAGGAAAACTTTTTTACCAATTTTTTCTCCATCATGCAATCACATTCAAAATGTTTCTTTTCTCTTTAGGTTTTTGATAACAAAATATGAAAAATTTAAAAAATGGGGTTTTTCGCAATTTCAATTTTTATCATAAATTTTTGTTTTTTTGAAAAATGACACAACATTTTTTTCAGTGTATATTTTTTTCAGACAGAAGTATTCATTCCCTGTAACTTGTTCTCAGATAGTTTTGCTGTATAAAATACAGCAATCGAACAAAAAAAATTTGAAATTCATACACGTAGAAACGTTTACGCCCTTTTGAAAAGTTGCTCTTGAGTCAAAATAATCTTATTACCTGTGGAAAATATTTAGTCTTGCATGACGGTGAAACGTGTAAAGTTTAATTGGAATCTAAGATGGTCGGTCACGATTTTAAAGATTTTCGGACGGATCTCGTGGAATTCCTCATGTACTCCCTACACGCAGCTTTCATGCCTCCAATAAAGTTGTTTTAAATGATAGTCTCAAAAAATTCGCTTAAGACACAAAGTCTGCTACTATTTAAAAAAATAATTCTCCATGGTTTTAAAACTCAAAAGATGACGGTTTGGAAATTATGCCATTTTAACAGCAAGTTCGAGTTTCTCCAAACCGAATTTCTATCTACGCCGCTGACTCTTAGTAAGTAGAAACGAAGTCGTTCTACCCTCGTTCACAAGAAACTTCTTCGAATACTGCCTATCTATTATAATATATTGAAGATCCGATTTTGTCAGCTTTTTGAAAATATGTTTATGGTCTCTAGCAGACAACCACGGCTGAATTCGAGTAAATCCTTTCTTGAGCTTATTTTCTCTATCTTAAGGGGTTATATATGTAGAGATGCGGGTAAAAGAGGAAAAGTTTGAATTTTTGTAAAGGTATGTATATATTCCTTGTTTGAACGTGAGTCTTTGTTTTTTCCTTTCTTAAGGATTTTTTATGAACGTGTCCACTGGAAAACAGGCATAGAAAGAATAACCGGAACGGTGAGAATGAAGAAACGGTGAAAATTCACCTTTATTGGAACAACTGAGAAATTTTTCACAGTTCCGGTCATTCTTTCTCTGTCTGTTTTCCAGTGGACACGTTTATAAAAAATCCTTAAGAAAGGAAAAAACAAAGACTCACGTCCAAACAAGGAATATATAAAATTCTATCAACGGCTGGATTTGTCGTTAGCTTCTGCCGATAGACTTTGAGGGCAGACATCAACATGCCCCTCCATAACTTTTTCACTGCCAACTGTCTGGTGGCGACTGAGTTAGAAAAAGGGGGCAAACAGCGATAATAAATATCTCAAACCTTGAGCGCAGTCCACTGGACCTAAAATAGATAACGAGAGAGATTTGGCCCGATCGGTGAGAGAGAGAGAGAGGTGACGATCTGCTTATAGGAGACATTGGGGGTCGATGGGTCAATTAGGAGGTATTGGAGGCTGCAGCGGTGATCACAAAAAAAACTGTTGGGAACATGTGATGGCATCATCACAGTTCCTCGATAGCGGAGTGGATAACGCACCCAACTAGAGACTGGGAGATCGCAGGTTCGATTCCTGTTTGAGGACATATCTTTTATCAGTGTTTCCAATAAAGGTGAATTTTCACCGTTTCTTCATTCTCACCATTCCGGTCATTCTTTCTCTGTCTGTTTTCTAGTGGACACGTTCATATAAAAGGTATGTAGCCATATTTTTTATGAAATACTTGTTATACGTCTAGCGTAGTACAATGTTCAATTTGCAAAATCCACTTGAGAACATAAAAAATATCAATAATTGTCTATGTTATAGCAATTTCCGTTTTTCCAGTCCAACAGCTCAACTGAAAGCATCAAACTAAAAAAAAATCATTAGTATACGTACCTGTGGTGCCTTTGAACGATTGATTAAAAAAAATTTGTTCTATTTGGAAACGGGGACGATTTTTCCAACAAAAAAAAAACACTATTTTCACCAGAAAAATATTATCAAAAAATTCATAACATTAATATAAATTTTTCAACGAAAAATGGAATCGTTCAAAGACACGGCAGTTAAATTACGAACAAGCCATAAAAAAGTTTTGAAATCGGTTGAAAACTTTTTCTGCAATCGTAGTCACCGCGAAGAGCGTTAAAGTTTCAAGTATATGCCACGCTTCCGTAAGGAAGCAAAATGAAAAACGCTATAACTTTACGTCTACTAATCCGATCTCTATAAAAAATTTAGATAACATTCTTAAAAGCCTGAACTTTACGATAGAAGGATAAAAAAATGGATTTTTTTGGTCGACCTCAACATATATAACCCCTTAAAGATGCTAATATGCAAATAAAAATCAATCTACATTAAATTTTACGCTGGAAGACCCCTTTATGAGAATTTTTTTTCCATTTTTTGGTCCAGCGCTTTAGAAAAATTCAGTTTTCCCTACACAACGTATTGATTGAAGAACTTACATATGTTATTACCACAACAATAGCTATAATTCCTTTGTCTTCCTATTTTATGGATCATTTTCCGCTTTTCTATTGATTTGATTTAGCCTTTGAGATGCACTGATGTTGTCCTATGCTGATTTGAGTGTTTCTCTGAGTCCTGCCACTGTCCCATGTAGTATGTGTTATCTAAAACATCACACAACATCAAGTTCTAATCGATATAATATCCAAAAAGAATCATAGGAGTTACACGAAATGTCTCATCACACTGTTAGGTGGGTTAAAAGCGTTTTTAAAAGAATAACTTACAAACTGGTAGATTTTATAAATAATATATTCCAATACCCCAACCTCGAATACACAATCATAAGTTGCAGCGCTCCACAGTGGCACCTCTCCATACAAAGTTGTGACAAAATTATAAAAATTGGTCTATGTGACTAAAAATTGGGGTTTTAACTAATTTTGGGTCGCTGAATTCATATTTGCGATCAGTTTTGAAATTCCATATTTACTTTTCGACTACTTTTATATAAACCCATTTGAAGGCGTTGGACGTTAAAGGGTTAATATACACGTTAATCATAGTAGCCAATTACATCGGATAGCAGAAATAGTTGACAAAACTAGTAAAAATTACTAATTTTTCAGTAATATGATGTTGTTTTGACATCCAAGATAGAGATGGGCGAAACAGTTCACTTCGAAGAACCATTCCCGACTGAACAGTTCTATAAAAAGAACTAGTTCAGATGAACCGTTCTTCCGTTCAGCTGATATTTTACTTTTATCTAGCGAATGTCTCTCAAAACATTCGATTCTTGGAGAGGGACCAAACAGATGCTGCCCAAACTATTATACCTCTGTATGCTTAACAAGTTCATCAAGGGCTCGATTTCTTCATAACTAGAGAAATAGAGAATGAGATGAGTCGTTTGCTTATGAGTCGTTCTTCGCCGGTTTTATTCTGGGAGAGCACAGAGAGCGGTTTGTGGGACGGCAAGTCAGTTCATTTTCATTCGTTCGCCTAAAAATCGGTCCGAGAAATTCGCTAAACGGCTTTGGGTCATATTCAGTTCATTCGCTTTGAAGAGAATTGAGAACTACCGTTCTTTTAAAAAGAACTTCCGTTCGCTCATTCTCTTCAAAGAACCAGTTCACTTCAACCGTTCGCGAACGAATTGCCCATCTCTAATCCAAGAGGCCTATATATCTTGAAACTACACTAAGCTTTGAGTCAGATTTATGATAAGTAGGGCATTGCAATTTTTTTTTGAATTCTCAAAAGCCCCCTCTCATATTGTGACAAATGTCAAAGTAAGCTCAGATGCCAAATTTCACATCATTTGGACAATTCTAGACTCCGCCCACTTCGCTTTTAATTTTGAAATTGGTATTATGGGAAAATATGGAGGAAAAATATATTAAATGCTATAACTTCTGAAGTAGCAATCAGAAAATTACAATTTATACCTCTTTTTAAAGGAAATAATCTTGGTATTTGAATAGAGATATCTTCGTTTCTAGAAAAATATCGCAAAGTGGGGTACTGGGTCATTTTGGCCCCTAAATCCCCTATTTTTAATAATTTTTATGCTCCGTGATGCAAATCATTCATATTTTGCAGTTTTATTATGTAAAAAAATCTCAGAAATCGAACGGAAGCTTTTCGATCTTTGTCCGAATACGAGAAGTTGGGGTATAGGGCCTTTTGTCATTCATATTAAATATTATCATTTTCTCGTGCATATATCTCTGCTATTCTTCATTCAAATTTAATAAATTGTATCTTGTTGAACGTGGAAAATCCTTAGGAACAAAATAAAAATACATTCGTTACCAGTAAAATTCAGAAACATCAAATTATCTGACATAGCCTCGATTTCACATTTTTATCATAAAATCGCACATATTGACTCCATTTAACAACAAAATTCTTATTTAATTTACTACTTTTAGTGTAAAATACGCTTGGGGATCACACGAGAAAAGTGTCCATCCTGTAAAATCGGGGAAGTTGGGGTATTAAGACATTTAATGAAAAAAATATGATTTGCATAGTTAATGTAAAAAAAAAGATGTTTCTGAATTTTAACGCTAACGAATTTATTTTTGTTGCATTCCTAAGAATTTTCCCCGTTCAACAAGGTACATTTTATGACAATTGATTGAAGGCTAATAGAGATATATGCACGAGAAAATGATAAAATTTAATATGAATGACAAAAGGCCCTATAACCCCAACTTCTCGTATTCGGACAAGTGTAAAAAAGATTCCGTTCGATTTCTGAGAATTTTTCACATTAGAACAACTGCAAAATAGGTATGATTTGCGTTACGGAGCAGAAATATTATTAAAAATAGGGGATTTCGGGGCCAAAATGACCCAGTACCCCACTTTCCCGACTTCTTACAGAAACGAAGATAACTCCATTCAAATACCAAGATTATTTCCTTTAAAAAGAGGTATTAATTGTAATTTTCTGATTGCTACTTCAGAAGTTATAGTATTTAATATATTTTTCCTCCATGTTTTCCCATCATACCAATTTTAAAAGTTTCAGGCGAAGTGGGCGGGAGTCTAGAATTGTCAAAATGATGTAAAATTTGGCATCTGAGCTTACTTTGACATTTGTCACAATATGAGAGGGGGGGGCCTTTGAGAACTAAAAAAATTTTTTTTTGTGATGCACTAATGATAAGTGACCCATGGGAGATCATCTCAAAAATTGGAAGACGTATAAAGATAAATTACTGATATGACATTAAATTCCTCAATTTTTTTTTTCTTGATACAGAACAAACGCAATTCATTTCTGCACGAATAGCTCACATATATAGTTTAACATATTCATTCTTCTTTCCAAAGAACTCAAAATTATTCCAATCGGCCATGTATTTCTTGAGCGATCACCATTTGAAGTTCTAAGGTACTAACAATTCTAATGAATTGAATTGAACAGAAATCCCAGACATCACTTGCTTCAACTATATGTTAAAAATAAATTTTTCATCCGATTATCGTAAAATTTTGAGATACTTTTATTCAAACTGAGAGAAAAATTAAATAAATATTTGCAATAGAATTACAAGACATTCATTTTTGGGGTTTGTCACTCCGTCGCTGTTGTGCTATCTTATGACAAGTGCCATTTTGCACATTTCAAGAAAAACGATTCTTAAAGTTTGAAATTAAATATCTGGAAACTTATAAATGGTAGAAACAATTCATAGAAGACAATTGATGCTTCTATCTATTCTGTATTAGTCTCTAGGGACCATTCATAAATTACGTAACGCATTTAGGGGGGGGAGGGGGTACGACAAGCTGTGACAAGTTGTGACATAGGGGGGAGGGGGTGTTAACTAGATCGTTACGTAACATGTTTTCATCGAAGAAAAAAATTTTTTTTCTTGGAATTTGTTACGTAACAGGGGAGGGGGGGATGGAGAAATTTGTGACAATTTGTTACATAGGGGGAGGGGGGAGTCAATTTTGGGCAATTTTTGCGTTACGTAATTTATGAATGGTCCCCTAAAATATTACGAAGATGGATTAACTATATTGAGAGTTTTTATTACAATTGTAAACAAAAGTCGCACTAACACGTGTCATGGGTGTGTATTGATGACAAAATTTGCATGACGTGTCATAATTGTACATGGAAATTTTTCTATACAAATAAAGCATCAATTATTAACTTTTATTGATATCTTCGGCTCTATTGCGTCTAGAAACAATCTGTGAAATGCATTTTAAAGGAAATTGATCCAGGAATCTAGAAAAAATAGTATTTTTTGGTTACAGCGTTGCCAAATATGCAATTATTTTAATTTAAAGCTTAAACTGCATTGTAAAAAATCGGTAGAAATGTGTATATTTTTATTTTGAAAATTATTATTCCATTGCGTTCCTCAAAAGTTTTTACATATAAGAACATCTAAAACTACTATATAACTTAAGCCAGTCTCAAGATACAGTGATGTGTAGTAAAAAACTGATAATTTCTCATCATTTTTCTCGCTATACCTCAGTAACTAAGCAGAATTTCAAAATTCTGAAAACGCCATTTTGTAGAGAATTTTCAGTTTAATAATATGGCATATCTAACTCAGTTTACCCCAAAATGGCGTTTGTCATAAGATAGCACAACAGCGACGACTTGTTGTGCCACTGTGCGCTCGGAGCAAACAAGAACATTCGGCTGGGCGGCAACGATGATGACATGGACGTATATGATTGAGAAGGAAGCGAACCCCTCCCCCCCAAGTTGTAATTACCAATACAGCAAATGAGTCCATGTCGATCAAATGGATCATAATAAATCCAACACACTCTAATCTTTGTTTCTTTTTTGTACCTTTACAACTTAAAAACATCTGGTTACGGCTCAGTTAGGCTAACGCATACAGTCGTTTAAGTTACGCGAAACCCATAAATAAGTATTCAAAAGAGAACTTTTTCGATTTAGCTATAAATTCGTTTGTGTAGTTTACTGTAGTGTATAGTGTACACTAGACTGGTTCAATTTTTGACTTTTAGCTCCACCCGGCTCTACTGATTCCTTTTATGGTCCTTAGTAATTGTGCAAATTTTGGTACCGATTGGTTGTGTCTACGCCGTACGTAGACTCTACGGATCCTGCAAAAATTTCAAAGTTTATATGGAAGTTTGTATGGAAAATCGGTTAACATTGAAAATAAATTCTTAAAAAATTACCTCATCAATCAATTAATCAGAACACTATATATTTCTAAAGGTATTCTTCTACTGAACACATTCGGGGAACATTGCAAGTTTATGAAAATTCCTTGAGAAAAGTTATTAACTAAAGAAGCAGTATAACTTCAAAACAAGTGGATTTTATTAGTAACCATAGCAACCAAATATGCAGATGACAAAGATCATGAGCAGTACAATGCAATGAAGATTTCCTTTTCATCTCTAGACTGACAAATGAAAACGGAAAGTAACAAATTGTTGCTGTTAATGAAAACCAAACCGATGCACTAAAACTTCTAACCACAACAAGCAAGACAGTTTGGTTGTAAGTACATGTTCACTTAATAGTCAGCCATAAAATATAACACTCTGCATTTTGATGACCCCGCAGAGCTCTCACTCTCTCTCTCTAGCTCTGCGGGGGAAACGGATAAAATTTCTGAAAACCATGAAACGACAAGCATCACATTTGTACAATATGAAAGTGAGCTATTACATTTGTGGGAGGCCGCTGACAAGTAATTGTTTTGTACACAGTTATAAGCAGAGTTCACAATTGTTCTTTTCTCACCCGCAAAATCATTACAATTTCACAGGACAAACCATGAACCGCAACCAGAAATTTCATGTACCGAAGCTATTGTCGTTGTGGAGTAGGTCAAGTAGAAACTAATTCCGGCGATGTACAATAACGGGGAAATGTTCGTTAATATGATCAGTATTTTTCACAAATATTTTTATTAAATTGAATTGTTCTTTAGCATATAAGAAAAATAGGTAGATTCCTTTGGAGTCGGCCAAGTATCACTGTCAGTGTCAGATATTGACTGTTTCAGCGCATCACAACTGATATTTACCGTAACCAGTTCCAATTTCAAACCGCCAAAAAATAATTCTTCAACCAAATAAATGACTAACCGTTAGCATTCCGAATGCGTTCTAGCGACTACTGCTACTAATTCCTTTTTCTATTCTCTTTTTTTGATGATGTGGACTGTAGCCAAAATCAACGGTTGTGTTTTTCCTCCCGTTTCAATCGAAATGTGAGTGATGAACGGCAGTTTTCCCGTAGAGGAAAGAATTGTTTTCCACGATGTGGCCCGTTTCGCCGCAATTTATTTTTATTCTAAAAGCAACTTATTTTAAGTACTTGTTTAACAAATCATATTCTAAAAACGCACCCAATTTAGAAATCAGTGAACTCTTCAATGTATAGTGATGATATCAGCTCTCAAGAACAATTATATGGTAGTAAATCCAAAGTATTGCAAAATTTTGACAGGAATCGGATAAATTTAATTAGTTTTAAAACATGGAAATAAAGAAGCAAATCTCTTTCGCGAACGAGTAGAAAGAGTCAAAATGACACGATGTGTTCTTTTTCAATGTCGGATGCAGGTGATACTGAAACGATAGTGCTCAACCATATTTATAGATTCGTGTCAATTTGGTGATGTTTTATTATTGAATAATTTAACAAGTTTTGCGTTAAGCGCAAGATATCTTTTCAAAAACTAAAACTAACGGGATGTAATACTAACTCTTTTGCTTAATTTTGATCTAATAAGTATAAAATAGTTGGAAAATATTTGTCCTTGAACATTCTCGAATCGTTGAAAGCTAGCTAAACGAAAAGCCATAATTTTAAAATATCTCAATTTCCATAAAATGCATCAAAATGTCAGATTTGTTGAAAAACTCAAAAGGTTAATTAGTCCAGAAAAATATGACTAGCATAAACTAGGTAATCTTTTTAAGTCTCAACGGTTTTGCAAGATTGGTTAAAGCTGAACAAGTTCATGTTCATATATCTGCGTTATTGCATAATAATACTGTCAGGGAACTCTTTTTTCAATACTTCGAAAATTCAGTTGGAAAAGGAAATGAGAAATACCGGGTTGCGTTATGCAGATTGTTCTAATAATCTAGATATATTTTGAACTAGAAAAACATGTCTGAAATATTTTCAATTCGTGAGTTCAGTGATATAAAAAGGCGTTAATTTTGCGAAAAAAGATCAAGGATATTTTACTTATATGATTAGTTGAATTAGTAGTTATAAATAAAGTTTTTCCTATCTCACAAATGTGACAGTATTACCAAACTGATTATGTTGAAGTATACACAAGCCCTAAATATAGTTTAATTTTTTAAATTAAAATCTCATGAAATTGATTGGGGCTGAATTCGTGTGATACCACGGCACTGTTGATAATGATAGGATGCTAGATAAGGCTAACATAGAGTTGAACTGGTTAACCGCATCCACAAATTGCCTGCCAGATCAGAGATTTTTGGGCAAAAGTTGACATACTTTTATCTTGAACCACTTTTGGGGCAGTAAACGCGAACTTGACGCTGAAATACTGAATGGCTGGCATGACGAAAACATGCCAGTGGTATACGGAATGGCATGGGTTGGGCGAGTTTCTGACACAGCGGATGTTTGTTTCTGTTTGAGATTCAAATGATGGTCATGTCCCTAATATATACTTTTCGGTGTTCGCTATAGGTGATTGTAAGCCAACGTGTTTGGTATCTTCTAGTAGCTGTACAATAAGTGCTGATGATAAAATATGTAGTGCTGTGGTCGAATATGGTTAGAGTAGCTCAAATTAATCTTCAGCAAAAAAACGTACAGCAACTATGAATCTTTCCCACCCGGTGCAGGAAGGAGAAGCTTTCATAGCTTAAGGGCCGTATTTCTGTGAAGGAAACTTCTATGTCGGAAAGCTTAACCCCATATTCGTAGCTTTCAACAAAAAAGGCATGCCAAATCCACGTGAAGTTCTTTGTGTATGTAAACTTGTGAATAGTACTATTGATGTATGTTTATATCCGACCTCACAACTCGTGATATTTGTGCTGTCACAGTCAATATGACTGCTGATAACATAAGCAGAAGATACGTTTATTGTTCGGCATATTACCGCATAATGAACCATTTCCTTCCGAGGATTTCAAAAGTGCTGTATCATATTGTGGTAGAAAGGGGTTTCCACTCATAATCGGCAGATATTAATGTGCACCACATAATTTTGGGTAGCTCAGATATCAATTTGAGAGGCATCGAATTCATGGAATACTATAGTAGCACTAAGCTGCACTTACTCGTAATGTAGGAATCACCAACACTTGCACGATCTGGCAGAGCAGAGGTGTTAAATGTAACTCTCTGCTCTGACGGTATTATGCATGAGTTGACAAACAGGCTCGTACCCAACGAGCTCGAACCTTCGTTATCTGATCTTAAGTACATCGTCTTTGATGATTTAAATGTCTAGATGTAATCTAAAATTGAGTCACTTCCCACAACATCAGGTATGAATACTGATAGATGCGAGAAGCGCGCTTCTAATCACGTAAAAATGGATAAATACTCTCATTACTTATGGAGTGCAAGCAAGTTTGGAGAAAGGTTATTTTTTTATTGCACTGAAGGATGATCTGTTAAAATATATTCACGCGTGTCTCTTTTCAATCCCTCCTAACTCATTTATCTCCAGTTTCAGTGGATTTGGCATAATGTATGGCATTGTTTGGTTCCCTCCGGATAACGAACAGAGCTGTTCCTGGCTGAATCAGAAATCGGAAGAGATAAGTGGGAAGGCAGGTAACTTCAGTTTTATTGTCGAACCGTATAGCCTTCACCAGAACAATATATATCTTTATATTCCGTGAAATCCCAAGGAATGTTTGAAGAGTACTCGTTTGTATAAGGATAGATTTCTATGATCCTGATTCCGTGGGCAGTTTGCTGACAAGATCTGTGAACCAAGTACAGAGAAAATACAGCGTTATCTTGGACCGTTCACGGGAATTTCTGACGAAAAAGGATTATAAACTGAACTATGGCTTCCAGGAAGTCACGGCAAAAGTTTATAAACCTAAATCGGTTTTTACGCTGGGTCTGAATGACAATATCTCTTCGAGGGTGTTGTCGTTCTGTTATCTCAATATCCCCTCTGAGCTGTCTTTATTCCGTTGGCAGTGGGGAATACATCCGTATTGTCTATGTTCACCGTGTTTTCATTTTCTTAATCCCTAACCTACCACTTCCGCCATCATTCCCATCAGGGAAATAACGAAAAGACTAATCATGGCAGCACAAAATGTAATATTTCGTTGAACACGATAACGTTAGAATCAAGATCTCCCTGTACATAGACGACGACTTAGTCAATGTCCGGCTGCATGACTTTGCACCGTCTACCACTGAACAAATCATTGAATGCAACATGTAAAAATAACGGAAAAATCATATCCGTTACGAATGATACTTGGACAAACTTTTTGCCAGGTACAGTGAAGACCCGATTTTATCAGCTTTTTGACCCGATTTTGTCATATGAAAATTGATAGTTGGAAGGTTCATGGGCTCTAGTAGACGAACCAAGTTGAATTCGAGTAAATATTTTTTGAGCATATTTTTCTTATCTTTGGGATCCGAAATATGCAAAATGTTTTTTTTTAATTTTGCACTGTTATACCCACTCAAGGGAGATTTAAGCTTAACAATCAGAAAGGGTTCTGAGGCTATATCTACGGACTAAAGAAGCATATTTTAAGAGCTTCGATTTATTAAAAAAATATGTCCCGATTTTGTCAATGTCACCGTTTTATCAGCCTAAAATTCACCAAGGGGCTGATGAAAACGGGCATTCACTGTATTTCCGATGGAGTTCGTGTGTTAATAATGAGGCTAACAAAGTCTATTTCTTCCTATGCGACTATCACAGAAAAACTTGATGGCATTATCCATAACCAGATAATGTTGTGCACCTACCAAAGTCAAGAAAATACGTGCCAGTACTGCACAAAACTACGGAAAATCCTGGTTTGAGACTGGCAAGAAACAATCATCAACTGCAATTATCACTAATTCTGCAATCGAGCTAAGCTGCAAATACCTAGTCAGTCAATAATCACGATTTTGCCTAGTACCACAAACAGCCAATGACAAAGCTAATGCAGTAGACAGATACAAGTTCGTGACATACAAGAACAAAGTACAGACAGAAACATCCGGTATTTGCATTTCGACTTCGTCTCATCAGAATCCGACACTAACTTAGCGACAGGACTAAGCTAGCGCCGGATTGACGCTAGCTCTAAAAAACGGTAACACTAATTAGGTTTACTAGTTTTCATCAGTATAAAAATGAACTCCTTTTCTTGCGGGACATCACGCTCGACTAGGGGTTCGCTCAGGAACACAATTGGTGTCTCCGTTTTTCGGAGCTAGCGTCAATCCGGCGCTAGCTTAGTCCTGTCGCTAAGTTAGTGTCGGATTTTGATGAGACGTAGTCGAAACGCAAATCCCATGACTAATTTAGTTATAGGTTTTGCGCCCTTAACGCGCAAATGTGGTTTTAAACAAGTTTCTCTTAGGTGGAGAAAAAATCGCTTTTTCGCAAATGTTTCTCCGCTAAGGAGAAATTTAGTATAGAAACATTCGACCATAAGCACCAAGACAACAATAGCGACGACGACATGGACGTATCCAACAACGGCAGAGACAGACCGGTAAATCAGTAAGCTGCAGTAGATGACGCAGCAAATGCTTCGCCGAGGGCATAAAAAGATCTCCACGCGTAGTACGTACGTAGCCAGCATAAGATTCGAACAGTCGGATAGTTATTTTTTAAATTTTATATACATGTTGTAAATATTTATTTATTTATTTATTTATGTAGTTTCATCTGACCTATATTGGTTTACATGAAATACTTCAGCTAGGGGATAGGAAAAGCCTACTTCTGAATATACTACTGAAGCAATGCTCATATAGGCGCAAAACTTATGTTTATTAGAGGTGTGCGCCGATGCATTTTTAATCGGCGGCGGTGTAAGCGACATTTTTGGCCGGCGGCGTTGGCGGCGTCACGCCGTTAGACCCTATCGGCGGCGGCGTGCCAGCGTGTGTCGGCGTGACGAATATTAACGCCTATGTAACTAAAAGAAATTCTTGACAGTACAATTCCTTTCCCAAACTTTCGGTTTCTATTGTAACAGACTTCACAGCACATACAAACAGACGTTACAGCTTAAAGAAAATTCTAAAAAAATCATCGCGCACGATGTACTAGCGACATCTGTTGAACACATTGCACAAAATGTAATTCTCGCAACCATATCAAATTTTCGAGTGAAGCTTCAATAGTGCCCACCCTGCTTGCCAAATGCAAGATAATAAATAAAATGTGGAACTATTTTTACAGTTCTCGACCAACATATGATTACGGCTTAGAAGTCAACTCTCAAAATTCTCTTTGAAAGGAAATTCTGGACAAACCGTTACTCACCAATCACAGATGTTGGTAGTAAACAAAGGAGAAAAGTTTTTTTCTTTCATTGACTGCTGTGAACTGTGTTTGGCTAGTAACGGTTTGCCCGGAATTTCATATCAAAAAGAACTTTGACAGTTGGCTGTTAAGCGGTAATCATCAGTCTATTTTCAACCATCAAAGGCATCGGTCACAATATCCAGTGTGCTCCTGCTTCTGTCCGAGCTAGTGCAAAGCGAACGAAGAAAACAGTTACTTGTGTGCATTGTCTGAACAACAAAGGATACCGTTATTTTTATTCTTGTGTGATCTATCAAGATGACTGAGTCTCATCAACCATACGTGATTATTCGGCCTAACACAGTGGCCATTGACGTCAGGTCTTTTCGCATAAGACCAAGTATTCATGATGTGGAACATCTGCTGAAGGTGAAAATGCAGCTTCGGTTTTCGGAAGTCACCTGCATACTGCTTGAGCACGTTAGGCATGCGGTGCTGATAACCTTCAAGAAATTCGCCCAGGCGAAAAGATTGATTTCGCAGAACAACTTAAAACACGTGCTTATTTGTGACAATGCTGAAATCAAGATCCCTGTATACATGGATAATGGGAATATTGAAGTGAAATTACATAATTTATTTACTTGCAAAGTGGCAATTAAAAGATTCATGTCGCATTATGGAGCAGTGGGATCCATTACGGAGGAAACATGGAGAAACTACTTCCCAGGTATTTCAAATGGCGTCTTTGTGGTGAGAATGCGGGTAGACCAACCCATTCCCTCCTACCTTACCCTGCAGTACAACACAGAAGGGAGTGATACCATTACACAGCGAACTCTTTGTACATATCAGGGACAAACTAATACGTGCCAATTCTGTGAACGAACGGCGCATTACGGACAACCCTGCCCAGAAACTGCTAAGGAAAGCTCAATTGCAGAAAAAAATGCCAGCACCCAAGCCCCAATATCTTTACCTGAACCACAATCGTTTGCCAAATTTGTGGCTGTAGTTAAGGCAATAATGACAACTGCAAAAGCTTCAAACTTAACAACTAATACCACCAGTGAAAAAGCTACCACCAAGGATGGAGTGTTCACATTCGAGACCCGCAAGGGCAAGAAGCCAGAAAGAAGATCTGATCGCGAGTATCACGGCAGTAATCAAGATGATGATACCGACGAAAGCAACAACGAGACAAACATGGGTAACCACGAAGTTGGCGAAAGAAGGAACATCTTCCCGACGCGAAAAAAGATCTCCGCTCGCAATAGCAAATTGCGCGCACGGGATCTTACAGGCTCAAAATAAAATTTATTGTTATTTTTATTTTTTACTTCTTGTAAATATATAAAAGACCCATGACTCCTCTCAGCTAACGCATTGAGCCGTGTCAAATAAATAATTGAAAAAAAGCCGTAATCATGTGTTTGTTAAGAGTTGTAAAATTTGAAGAACGAAATAGAAAAATTGTCGATGTCGCATACTACGACTTCGCATGAAATAACGATTGCAATGGACAAATTTAAAGAATGCAGAATAATGACTGTATTTCAATGACCCGTAATAATTATTTATTGTTCTATATTTAGTTTTAAAAAAGTTTTTGTTTTGTTTGAGGAAATTAATTGTTGTTGTCGTTTCATTGTTTTTTGTTTCTATTTAGTCTTCTTTACCGTCGCTCTTTTAGAATCCCGCAGATATCAGGTACCCTAACACGAGGCGTTATTATTGGCGTTACTGCGCAGAAATGTCACTTTTAATGATCGTGTAAGGACACCTTTCAAGGTACATTACTTCATTTTCAAGGCTGGTGTTTACTTTTACTTCTTGTAAGTACAAAACGATAAGGCATACGATTCCGTGGCACTACATTTTCTTACAACGTAAGATCTGCTTCTATTTTGAGTGCAAAGTATGCTCGATGTGCTGGAATCATACAGATCTACACCCTGACGAAACCTAAATATACAGTTACTATCATTCATAATAATTCCACGACTTGATGTTTTAGCTCCTGTTGGGTTGAAACTGATCACTAAACAAGTCTGATTGAAAATGGTCTGAGCGTATCCGTAGTTTTCGTAGCACCTGCACCCCGCCAATTTCTCCAGCAGTTCCGGGGACCAACAAATTCTAATCCATTGCCTTCATCTAGATTTGATACACCGAATCAATTAAATTACTAACATCCTATTATGTGCTTACTCACCGATCGGCATCGTATTGTACCATAAGAAATGGTTGTGAATAACTACAGCCTTGGGCACTTCGACAAGAATGAATTTCACATTTTGGTTTGCTTGAGATTAAAAAGACCGTAACGTTTTCGAGTGGGTGCGGAAACAAAGTAACGCATTTAGCTCTGTGTCAAAATCTCTTCACTAACGCCACCGATTTGTAATTGAAATTGACCGTTTTTTACAAGTGGTGAAAATTCATCTCGTGTTACGTCTTATTTGTCTGTGATACCGGGCTGATGCAACTGACATTGAAAATCTTTCCTGAGTGTGGCTAGATCACACGATGAATAATTTATGAGACCAGAAATCTTACCATCTGCATCGCCACATCAGTGCACCAGCGTCGCGAAAAGTCAAGATCACTCTACCCAACTATTCCACGGGAATTTTTTTTAAAATAGGTCACGATACAATCAATTACAAATAAACTTCGTATTGAAAATTATTTTTGGTGTTTTCACAAAACTAGTTCACGCAAAAAAGATGACATTATACTCAAATGTTTAGTAGGTGGTTGTGTCTGAATATGTTTAATATTTTTATGATTCTAGTTCATAACTAGATGATATATTGATTTGTATTAACTTTATTGACTAAAAAAGTAAAAAAATTGAACGACGTGCAACGATTTTCCTTAATTCTCGTCGTGTTATAGTGATATTTTAGTCTTGAGCTTACCGTTGGATTTTTACACAGTGTCACGTGTCTTAGAGTTTTCTTAATTTTTTCACGGACATGAATGGTAATGTATTTTGCTCAGCGCAGTTTCAATTAATTCTGAACATTACACTGAATCTTAACAAATGAATAACAGGGTTACAGGTCCTACTAATTTCCTTGTATTTAATGCTCGCGCCTATGAGACTCGTTGCTAGCAGTTGTACACAATAGCTCACATAGAAAATTTCAAAACCAAAGAGCAGAGCGAATAATCCATGAATAATAGTCTGAGTTCGTTGTAATTGTTGACGTAAGTATAATAAGATTATGCGAAAATTAATTACTTCATGGACTACATTATGAACAGTTTTACGAGCTCGACTGGTGAATCGTGTGTAGCATATTAGGAATTAAGAATCGGTTAAAAAATCAATGAATAATACACTGCGTTTCAGTGAAATTGATTACGTGCAAAGATTAAGATCAGGCACATAATCATAAATTTCAGGCACATATATCTTGAAAGTGGATTTTTTTTAATTTGTAGACCATTTCACGCGCACGAATGGTGAATTGTAACTTATATGCTCGCAATCATAACCAGTTGACGAAGGATTGGATCTGGATCTTTGAATTATATTCCGAGTGTCGTGAAACGGTTTTCGAAAAAATATCAAAATTGTTTTAGTTTTGTAACCCAATTGACGACCACTAATACCAAATAATGATCAAGTTGTGATAAATCATGAATCAGTTAACGTCGTATATTCGGTCCATAGACAATGTTCCTAGATTTGTGGATAAAATTATGAGTCAACAATTTTAGAGTTCGCAAATTGTCGGCGCAGGAAAAATGCATCGGAGGCGCGCCACCGGTCTACCGTTCGGCGTCGGCGTACGTTAATAATTACCGGCGGTGGCGGCGTGGCGCGACGGCGCACAGGTCTAATTTGTGGGAGAATACTGGACCATCAATTTGGCCTGTCAATATTTTCCCAACAAACACTATTCTAAATGTTTTCCGCCTTTCAGCCACGGTTTCTATATCAATTAAACGGCAGCGGTCGTTGTACTGCGGTAGTCTGCTGTGTTACGCCACGGCAAAGTTCCAAGAGCGAAGCGGGTGAATCTCGCTTGCACTGCTTCAAATCTGTTAGTACAAATGCTCGTATAGAGATACCAAATGGGTACTGAATCTTTCTTATAATGAAGCCGAGATTTCAATTTGCCTATGCTATAAAGTGAGAGTAACTGATTCACTACTTCCCGTAGAAATTACGAAAAAAAATCTTGCGAGTGACTGTTTTTGAAGGTCTACTGATGTCTACGTTAGTTTGAACTCGAAAACAACTCCGAACTCACAAGCACCCCACTCTCCCTTACCGCAAAATTTTCGATACATTCGTGTAGGCCGCAACATCTGACCGGCTACGAAGCTATGGCTGTGCTAGCAGTAACCGCGCTCTGCCCGCACGATGAATGAGCAAACATTAGTATTCCATTTGCAGCTATGTGGATTAGATGTCTATTGGTTTTTATCGTACATATGTGTGTTTGTGTACATATGAATGTGAGGTGGCGGGTTTGCTCGTTTGCCTAGGTATGGATTTGATATTATGCGTCCATGTCATGTGGATGGAATTATTACCAACGAACAAATAAGGACAAAACGATTGAGTTGAGCGTTCATTCCTGTTTGTAGAAATCGATTAAATCAATTTGAAGGTGCCCTGGGGGTACTTGGTACATGTTTACTGTACATCACATCCAATACAGCACAATTAGGTATATGACATGGAGCATGTTGCATTACATCAAATGAGAATTTTTCCGTCGCAAAATATAGGTAACTCAAGTGAATAAATTGGTATAAAGTACAGAGAAGGAAGCGATGTTGTTTTGACAAAACAAATATGATTTAAGACTAGAGGGTAATCGATTTTTTAAGAAAATGTATAAAACTAAAAGCCTAATTCTGCACCAAACAAACGTAACTACATATTACCAGTCGGAAACACAAGCTCGTACCACTACCTGCAACATTCCAGTAAATAGCAACTCATTTGCATAACATAATTATACAAATGAGCTGCAATTTACTCCAGAATATTGAAGCTAATAAAAACTTAATGGCCAATCATCAGCCATGGAACTCTAAGCTTTGCATACATGAGGACAACATTCCTGACGGAAATTTGCATACGATTATGCAAACGTGTTATTTTAACAAATCCGTTACTTCCGTTGTTTGTTGTTCCGTAGTAGCGGAACAGGTGGTTTATTATGCAATATAATAACTCCAGTTTGTCGGTTTGGGTAATTTTGTTCTGATCGGTGTTGTTATTCAGGTATATGTTTTTTACATTTCTTATAAAAGAAATGTATAGAATTCGCTCAAACTTTCAAGATTTTTTCCGAGGCCCGGAGGGCCGAGTCTTATATACCAATCGACTCAGCTCGACGATTTGGGACAATGTCTGTGTGTGTGTGTGTGTGTGTGTGTGTGTGTGTGTGTGTGTGTATGTAACGGACAAATTCTCATTCCTGTTTCTCAGCAATGGCTGAACCGATCTTATCCAAACCAATTTTAAATGAAAGAACTAAAAAACAGTATGAACGCTATAAATTTGTTTTTGATTCTGATGTTTAGTTTCCAAGATATGAATGTTTGAATGTGTAAAAATGGCGTTTTTTGCAGTTTTTTTGGATTATCTGCCGAAATTGACAACATAGATTAACAATTTATATGTTTTTAGACAGATTTAACGAATACCTTTCGAACAAGCTATAGATTGTTTTAATCGGACTATTATCATAAGAGACATTTAACATTAAATGCGGACGAAAGATTTTTATCATTTCCCATTGCCAGAAATATGACCAAAAACATGTAATCTATTATTAACGCCAAAACGGCTTATTTTAGGTCAATAGTATCTTAGGAGAATTTAATGGAGGTAATATGCCCTTTCTTTTGGTATTGTGCTTTTGCTGATTAATCCCCCTATGAGTGAGATATTTTCACAAATTTTCTTGGATGTTATTATATCGAAATGATGTCTTCAGCAAATTTGTAGCTCTTACTTTTGCGAATAACTTTACTAAAGACTTTAAATATCTATTTTGAATACTTTAAAAGTTATGGCTTGTTGTTTGTTGATTACTCTTTGTCGCCTATTTATTGTTCAATATAGTAATAATCCATTGAAATAAGCTAAACATTATTTCGATAAAACGTATTTTGTATTTCATTTTACTATCTACAAAAAAAGCGAAATAAATAATTCCGAGCAACGGCGTAGCCAAGAGAAGGTTTTGGGGTTAAACACAATACAACCCCCCACCCCCCACCACCACACCCAAAAAAAATTGATTGAAGTTGAAAATTTATTGATGCAGATCATGAGGACTACTGATAAATTGTCGGAATGGTTCCTGATATGTAACTGATCTGCATCTGCATTGCATCAATATCAAAATTCTGCCTGAAAACATTCCAATAGAAAATTCCAGAGTTCTGTAATCAATCATAATCCTCAGATTTATTTTCAAATTGATCTCGTTTTTGTAGAGAAGTACTGTAATAAGGGTCTTTATTTAATAGGAAGCGAAGTTAAAATTGATTTAATGTCTATGAAACATAGAACTGCTCACCAAAAAAAATGCATAACTTTCAACATTGGCTAAAAATGTTTTTGCCTTTCTCATTCACTCTAAAATTCGTCAATCTAATCCCGACCCGGAGGGCCGAGTGTCATATGCCAATCGACTGAGTTCGTCGAGATCGGAAAATATATGTGTGTATGTATGTGTGTGTATGTGTGAATGTGGAAAAAATGTGACCTCTGTTTCTCAGAGATGGCTGGACCGATTTGCACAAAGTTAGTCTCAAATGAAAGGTACAACCTTCCCATCGGCTGCTATTGAATTTTTTATTGATTGGACTTCCGGTTCCGGAGTTACGAGTTGAAGAGTGCAATCACACAGCAAATTCCCATATAAACTGAAATGAAAAATTTTCAAAATCAAATTTGTATTTTTGATGCCAAATGACTTTAAAATGCATGAAACATTGAGATGTTTGACAAAAATTGACTGCTTTGGACTTTGGTACATTTTTGCCTTTCTCATATAGAAAGGTTATGCAATCACTCTAAAAATCGTCAATCATACCGGCCCGGAGGGAGTATGCAGTGAGGGGTTGCTACTTTAAAATTAAAACTAGTTTAAAATTTCTTAGTTGAAAATTTGTCGGCAGGACCTGGACCTCCCGGATCTTTCTCCATGATCCGCCGCTGGTTTCAAGCGATGTTTCAGTATCACATAGTATCTCAAGATCGTGGCTGTCGATCCATTGTATGTATGTGTAAATCGTACTGAACATGTAATATTCATTTCCACCATTGTATTGAACATAACCAGCCATGGAATCGTAGTCTGGACAAATGAGAAAAGCACAATTGCACCACTAGGTGGATTAAAACAGGTTTTTATTTTGGAAATGCGTCGAATCGAGACGAAAACGTAATATGATTAATAACGAGGATAACACTTTCCAAATGTAGAGAGAAATTTATGAAAAAGGTTCTGATCGATTTTGATGAGCATTTGATTTTTGTTGTATGACCAATTATATGTATAAGTCAAATGTTTAAAAACAGTAATTTAAGGTCAAGATAGCATCATTTTGAAACCGCCAATTTCAGAGGTTTAGTATCTTCAATGAGTTTTACAAACGTTAAACAGCGCATCATTTGACAAAATAATTTTGACGGGATATCGTCCAAGAAGTATTTATGGTGAATTTTCTCAGGTTAATATTCATGACTACAATAAAGTCTCAACAAATTCGCTAAAGACACGAACTCTGTTACTATTTTCTAAAAAATTAATTCTGCATAATTTTAAAACTTCAAAAATTACGGTTTCGGAATTATGCCGTTTGGGCAGTAAGATCGATTTTTACCAAACCCCCACCAATTGTAAAATTGGTATTGTAAAAAAACGTAAGGGCGATACTTTAATGCTGATAGGTGGGACCGAAAAAGTAAACAATCGCCAAAGGGGCGATACTATCATTTTGTCAATTTCAATAGCAAACACAAATTTTATTTTAATAATTTCAAATACTTCATGAAGTTGTGGATTTCGATCACTGCATCATGCAATCTAAGTTGTAAAAAACACAATAGTTCTTAAATAGGAAATAAAACCAAGACTGGAAATATTCACTGTTGATTTTATTTGAATGGTGTCACTACTAGTTTCGCTTTTTTCAAGAAAAAGCGTTGATTTCTTAGTTCTCAGTCGCGTTGGAAATTTGAGTAAAGTATAAACAAATTGATTCAAAAAAAAATTTCGATTTTTTTGGCTCAGTACAATATATAACCCCTTTAGGAAAATTCAGTTTTCCCACCACAATTTAGATATATTATTTATTTATTCCTTCGTCTTTGGCTAATTCTGCCATACAGACTGTTACTTAAAATTATTTAACATGCACAGTAACAATATATAACAACACAGACAATCGAGCAACAAGCAAAGGTAACAATACAGTATTCCAAACAAAATTTAATTACAAATTCAGCGCTGTGGGGGCTCCCAAATGTCAAACTTTTCGTGAAATTGTCGGAAACAGAGTCCTAATGGCCATGTTGATGGAGATAGTGCTATTTTTCTTAGCCTTGCGTCAATTTCTACTTTGAATGAAATGAACGGCATTAATGACTCTTCCTTCCATTCAGGTACGAGCTTTTTCACAATTGCAGCATTAGTTCCGAGTGATTCTGCGACCAGAGTAGCAATATCTTTCTCACTCACTGTGTTCTTGACACGCGTAAAGAATAGCCAACAAAGATTTTAAGAATTACTTGACTCCAAAGAACCAGCAACCCTACACCCTTGTTTCAATCGAGTGGACGACATTTGCGGGATTGATTGAGCTAGAGGTGAACTTGTTTCCGCCAAAGAAAAACGAGATTCAGCCATTTCGGTAATTGATTCACTCAGTATTCACATCGACAGCAACAGTAGCCGCATGAGCAGGGGTAAATGAAGTAGCATCGGTGATCGCCTCGCGTTTATCTCGAAAAGCCTGCATCTTGCGAACGCAGTCCATGATCGTCGTACACGGGGTACACATCCACCAGATATTCTTGTACCTGTTGCAGCAGGTGACCTCTGCAGTAGACAGCACAGCACATTCTGCATGATAATTATGCTGACAAAATCCATCACAAGAAATGGTTACCCCTCCAGGCATGATAGGCAAGGCACATTCGCAGCAAAACATCTTCAATCAGCACGACTTTCTCTTGTTCGATACAGCTGGTATGATGAAGAATGACGTTCTTTTGTTTTCGACTGTATAGAAGCGGTAGCACCGAAAGATAGAACAAACGGATAGTTCGTTTAATCGGGTGAAAAATCGGCTTTTTATCTATAATATCACCAGCGATGTAAAATGTACGATCCGAAAACAGTGCACTATAACTGATAAAAGTGAATGGCAGCAAAATACGATATGGAAATCGATCGCGCGACTATTTTCCACGAAAAAGCGAAAGCAGCTCAGCTGACAAACAACCGGTCGGAGGGAATACACACAACTGACTTTTATTAACAGAGCATTAACAATAATTCGTTGGTATGTCTATTTTATGGGCCATTTTTTCGCTTCCCCATTGATTTGGTTTGAGATTTCTAGCACTGATGTTGTCCTATGCTGATTTGAGCGATTCTCTGAGTCCTGCCACTATCCCATGTAGTATGTGTTATCAAAAACATCGCGAAGCATCAAGTTCTAAATGTTCTCAAACGATATAATATCCGAAGAGAGTGATAAGAGCTATAAGAAATGTCTCATCACACTGTTAGGTGGATTAAAAGCGTTTTTATTGTATGCAATCGTTCATCACAGCGTACCGCAGCGTTTCACAACGCAATTTTGTGACAACATGCAAATATTTGGTTGATTTTTTATTTAATTCGTATATTTGACACAGCCCATTGTACTAGCTTAACGGAGCCGTGGACCTTCTATATGTTAAATAAAATAAACATACAAATAATTATTATTGATCCGTTGGATCTCGTACGCGCATTTGGTTGAATTATTGAAACCAGGGTAAATTACAAACACTAGTGACGATGTTTCTTCAAGGCCTGTTATACCTATTTTTTCGCAATGAGAGTTATGCCAATGTCATTCGATGTAAATTTCTTTCTCCGTGCAACATAGAAAAGCCCTATATTGGCGATAGTGGTTGTTTCAACTGGCTACACGAGAAAATTCTCATGGGTTCAGACAACATACAACTCCTTAAAAAGGACATAAATATTATCCGTGGCAAGTTTCACAATCATGAAAACATCATTAGATGATCTCAGTAATCCATTGAAGCGCAAAAAAAAATTATATGGGATCTGTAGGACCATAGTGATGGTGTTTTCATGGGCTGATCCCATTTAAAACACTATCAAAACACCGTGCAGTGGGGGTGAAATTGGACCATGACCATGGAGGTATCATGGGATTTCCATTTGTTTGGGTAAGAATTACACTACGGACCACCTGTTCCGGTGGTAAAACTCCATCAAACAGGAAACCTCAATTCTAAGGTGTCATGTGGCCGGTGCTATGGTTAAAATTGTTGTGGGGGTTTAAAATATTCTCAATGGTAAACAGAGCCTTGGAAGTGCCGGGTGAACTCCCTAGAATGCATGTCATCCTTCCTACATTACGACAGTGTTGCACAGAGCAGAACACACAGGCGAGGTAGGTGTGCCGCCCATTGAGGAGCTGCATGGAAATTATTTGTTTGTTCCTGGCCAGTTAGCAGTTAATGCTGTTGCCGAATCATTTGCTTGTGCCATACCTAGCACCAATTTGGCAACTCTGAAAATTTAGCGGTTGCAACACATCTTGCGGCGGAGGCAATTATTAGAGCACTTTTCGTTGGCCACTGCTAGCGGGGAGTGTTTCTTCTAGGAACTAACAAAGCGGGTCACCGGCGGCCACTTACTTGTTCCCGACCAGGAGAAAATAACTGGCCAATAACCCGAGCATACTATTTTCTGGTATCATACCTAAACCTGGTATTATTTGATAATTAATACCTCATTGAGGTATTAAGCAGGTATTGAAGATACATTTTTCAATACCTGCTTAATACCTCAATGAGGTATAATACTTTATTTTAATATTATTTATTTATTTCAGTGATTTTTACAAATACTAAATCAATACCTTATTAAATACTTCCATACAGTGAATTTTGTTATTGGAAGGTTGAAAAGGTTTTGTTATTATGCAGGTATTATAATAACTCGTTTCATTATCAACTAGTTATTCGTAGTGCATGTCTCAGTTATTATTTCAGGTATTATACCACTTATGCAAGGCTCCTCAAACCCTTATTGTGGTGTTCAATTATTGGGTACAGTATACCTGAATTTGGTAGTCTGAAGTTATTTTCTTCTACTCGGGTTGCTACGACGTTCAAGCGTAAACTGGAGATAGACGAACTTCGCACCAACTCGAACAAATGTTGGCAGCATTCTCTCAGATTTTAATGAAACTTTATGTACATGAGAACTTTGTCACAAAAAGCCACTTTGCATACTTTGTTTTTCCAAAAATTATCAAGACTGTCTTTTGAAAAGGGTCAAACTTTTATAACCAATTTTTGTGAAATGGCTATAGTCTAAATGTTGTACGAGTTATTTTCACAAAATTTTAAAAAAAATGCTGAAAAAATTATTCATAGACTCCTACACTGGAAAAAACTGATTTAAAGAGCTTGAGCTTGTGCGACCACCCCTGGCTGCTTCTCCGTTATCGATCTGGACTAGCTGAAGTTGCACAGGGAATCAGTAGATAATCATGTTTGGGAGTAGCGAAACATCTTTCAATGTGCAACTCCTGGTAATCCTATCACCGATGTAATTGGTATATTTCACGTTCAGCACTGCCATGATGAGTCGCAGCGCAGCTTTCGCCCTGAGAGTCCAGCCATTCGTTGTATTCTGCCGTCACTTTCTTCCATGTTCAGTTAGTGCAAGATTGACAGAATGAAGTAGATAATTATAAGTAAATAGATAATTATGCTTGGGAGTAGCGAAAAATCTTTCAATGTGCAACTCCTGGTAATCCTAAAGTTTGATCAATACCGGCGCCGGCCAGGCCCGAACGTAAATCGCGGCAGGAAGGGCAAGGAATGGTTAGTTCGACACTTGCTTTTGCTATAGGTCGTATTAACCCATTCATGCCCATGTTGTTTGTGGACAACAACGTTTTTGAGCACCTATAACTTTTGATTGAGGCAAGATTTGCTCACAAAAACAAGTGAGGCTAATAAATGTGACTATTGGATTTCATTTGAGCATTAACAGTTATAAGGATCAGCTCTAGAACTGAAGTTATTGCAATTAGTCTGATTGAACTCCAATGGAGCAGTGCTGCCAGGGACCGTTTACGTTTACGACGGAAAATGAATTTTTCATATAACTTCGTTATGTTGCAATATTAGTGAAAACTGATAAAACTTATCAATTTAGACTATTTTTGGCTACGTTTTTCACGCAGTTGGACTATTGTAAATACTCTAAGAGAATTGTACTGAGCATTGGAAGGTAAAAATTGAGCAGCTTCTAGCACTGCAGGGAAAGCACCTACCTTTCTGAAAAAAGGTTTTTCGAGTTTCTTGACCCCACCGTTTTCAAGGAAAAATAGTTTTGAAACCCAACATGCACTAGAAAAAAGTTGGGCATGAAAGGGTTAACTACTGCGCACTCCACAAGTATCACGAGAGGAGGATATTTGTTAGTAAGTATAGAAGTTGGATTTACTTCTTCTTTACCGACGCGAGAGAGGTGACTCCACTATCTGCACGAGATATGAGTTGATGGATACTCATGGACCGGGGACCAACGGCTTTACTTCCCTTCCGAAGGAAGACGTGACCACAGATTTTTTCACCTCAGAAAAATCTCAACGGCCTCGGCTGGGATTGAACCCAGACCAACTGGAATGAGTGGCGGTCACGCTTACCACTCAACCACCGGCGCCGCCATGGAAAAAAAATTGATTTAAAAAATTCAAAGTCGATTTACAAAAAAAACTCCATCTTTGATTTGGATGATATTATGTTCCAAGATAGGTAATTATGTTCCCTACCTACCGTCAAATCTTCAAGTTGGGCACTTTCAAGGAAAAAAAGTTATTTGTAAAAAATTTTGCTTGTCCAAACAGAATTTTTTTCAGTGTATTTTTATCGAAAACTAAACCAATGAAAGTCATAATCATCTTAGAATCTAATTTCCCAATTGCTAGTTTCCTGATACATGCAAAAAGTATCAGTAACGAATTTGGTATTCGTTTGGCATATTACCTTGGGTATCTGTACATTACCTGCAACAATACTCATTTTACCAAATAATAGTTCTATAAAACTAAGGCCTTAAAGCAGTCTAGTAACAACGATTGTGAAGAGCAATTCTAGTAAAATTAACATTATGGATCAATTGTATGAATTAAAGTTAAACAGTATCAAGTGCTGTGTAAAGATAAACTATCCGAAGTGCAATCGTCATAACTTACGTCCGGAGGTCGCCGTTTTGGATTTCAACATAGCATCAGATATAAATTTCTGGCACCTACTCGTCAAGTTCATTCCGAAAATACCCAGTCAGTCTCGATTCTAGAGTGTGAACGCTGAACTCTGCACTCTTCACGTTGGTATCTGGACACTGGGTTCTGGCCTCGATATTCTGTGCTATGGAGTCTGGGCTCTGAAATATGGTCTCTGGGGTCATGATTCTGGACTCTGGAATCCGATCTCTAGACTCTGAAGTCTGGACTCCAAACTCTATAATCTGCATTCGAGACTCTGGAGTGAGGACTCTTGGCTCTCCCCTCGGAACTCTGGGTTCTGGTCTCTGGAATATGGACACTGAACTTTAGATTGTGCAGACTCTTCACTCTCACCGCTGGATGATGGACTCTTGGCGCTGGCCTCGAATTTGTGTATTACGCGCTCTGGACTCTGAACCATGGGCTCTGGTATCTGGGGTCTTGATCCTTCAATCTTGAATTTAAACTCTAGGCTCTGTACTCTGAACTGATGGCGCCGGTGGTTGAGTGGTAAGCGTGACCGCCACTCATTCCAGTTGTCCTGGGTTCAATTCCAGCCGAGGTTGTTGAGATTTTTCTGAGGTGAAAAAATCTGTGGTCACGTCTTCCTTCGGAAGGGAAGTAAAACCGTTGGTCCCCGGTCCATGAGTTGATGAATCGATATCTCGTCCAGATAGTGGAGTCACCTCTCTGGCGTCGGTAAAGAAGAAGTCGAATCCAACTTCTATACTTTCTAACAAATATCCTCCTTCCGTGTTACTTGTGGAGTGCGCAGTACTATATACGGCCTCTAGCAAAAGCAAGTATCGAACTAACATTTCCTTCCCTTTCCTTCCGCGATCTACGTTCGGGCCTGGCCGGCGCCGGTATTGATCAATAAACACTTTAGGATTACCAGGAGTTGCACATTGAAAGATGTTTCGCTACTTCCAAGCATAATTATCTACTGATTCCCTGTGCAACTTCAGCTAGTCCAGATCGATAACGGAGTAGCAGCCAGGGGTGGTCGCACAAGCTCAAGCTCAAGCTCTAGACTCTGTACTCTGAACTGTAGGCTCTACACTCGGGTCTATGGATTCTGGACTGTTGGCTCTCTCATCGCGACTCTGAATTGTGGTCTCTGGACTCTGGGCTCAGTATTTTGAGTTGAGGACTCTGGTCTCTGGAATTTTGGCTCTGAACTCGGGACACTGGGCTCAGTATTTTGGGTTGAGGACCCTGGACTCTGGATTCTGGTCTTTGGGCTCTGTGCTCTGGAATCCGGGCTCTGGACTCTGGGTTGTGAGCTCGCGACCTTGGGCTCAGTATTTTGGGTTGAGGACTCTGGATTCTGGTCTCTGGGCTCTGTGCTCTGGACTGTGGGCTGTGAACTCGGGACACTGGGCTCAGTATTTTGGGTTGAGGGCTCTGGACTCTGGATTCTGGTCTCGGAGCTCTAGACTCTGGCCACAGTAATTTGGGTTGAAGATTTTGGGCTCTGGTTCTGGACCCAGGATTCTTGACTCTGTTCTCTGCACTCTGAACTCTGGACTCTGCATTATTAACTCTGGATTCTGAGCTCTCGCCTCGAAATTCTGTGCTATGGACTCTGGACTGTAGACTGAGCTATGGGTACTGGGTTTTGATTCTAGACTTTGGACTCTGAACTGTGGACTATACACTCTGCACTCGGGGCTCTGGATTCCGGATTCCGCTCTCTCCTCGGGACTCTGGGTTCTGCTCGCTGGGCTATCTAAACTCTGGATTATCGAATCTGAATTCTGGACTCTGAGCTCTAGAATCTTGACTTTAAACTATTTTGAGTTAGGGGCTCTGGGCTCTGGATTGGGTGCTGAGGACTCTACCCTAGTAACAATTGTAGTTTTATGATACTCTTGAAGGCTTTCTTAAAACCCGGATTACAATTGTAGTGTGCTATAAAACCTCAATTGTTACTTGGGTAGGCTCAGTATTTTACACTAGACTCTGGTTTCTTGTCTCTGGGCCCTGGACTATAGGTTTTGGACTCTGGGCTCTGGCATCTGAACTCTGAACTCTGGGCTCTTAACTCTGTGCTCTGGACTCTGAACTCTGCACTCGGAACTCTGGATTCTGGACTTTGAGCTCTGCCTTCGGAATTCTGGTTTTTGATTGCTGCGCTATGGACTCTGGAATCTGCATTCTCGACACTGAACTCTGGATTCTGGACTTTAGACTCGCCTTGGTATTTTGGGTTAAGGACTCGCGACTCTGGTCTCTTTCCTATGGGCTATGGAATCTGGAGTCTGGGTTCTTACCTCGGGTTTCTGGGTTCTCGTCTCTGGGCTATGGACCATGAATAAAAATACACTGAACAAATTCAGTTTCGACAAGGAAAAGTTTTTTCAAATAAACTTTTTGTCCTTGAAAGTGCCCAACTTGAAATTTTGACGGTTGTGAGGGAACATGATTACCTATCTTGGAACAAAATTTCATCCAAATCAAAGATGTTTTTTTTGTAAATCGACTTTAAATTTTTAAAATCGATTTTTTTTCAGAGTAGGAGCCGATGAAAAAAGTTTTCAATATTTTTATTCAAAAATTTGACTAATTTTGTGAAAATCGTGAACAATTTTTTTATAGGATTTGTCATTTTTAGACTACTGGCATTTGAAAAAAATGTAAAAAAAGTTTGACCCTTTTCAAAAGACAGTCTGGATCATTTATGGAAAAACAGAGTATGCAAAGTGGCTTTTTGTGACAAACCCTAGTAACAATTGAGGTTTTATGATAGTTTTATAGCCACTTATAAAACTTAGATTGCACTTGTAGCGAGCTATAAAACTAGTCTTCATGTACAGAAAGTTTTATTAAAATCTGAGAGGGTGCTGCCAACTCTGAATACGATTTAGCGCGAAATTTGTCTATAGACAGTTGGTTTTAACTGTCTCAAAGCTGCTTCTTCTTTGATTACTTACTACTTTCTTCAGTTGTTTTGCGGCTTGACTTACCGTATTGTGCCGTATAGTGGCAAAGCAGGCACGTGCGCGTTGGTTAAGGATATGTGCATAGTGATAATCTGCCCTCGAAAGTCTAGTAAGAAGGCTTATTTTGGTTCAGCCGCATTCACACAAAAAAGTTTCTCTAGATGCCGTTTGTAACAGATCCCACTTCTTCATACTTCGACATGAATCTTGTAATATAATCCGTGCTAGTGAGTGGTGCCAAATCGTGTAGGCGAATTTCCGTTAGATCATTGTCCATATACACGGTTTTGACTTTTTTTAATTTTCGATGTCTTGTTGCATGTTGTTCTTCGCTATGAAGCATTCTACCTGGGCTAAGCAATTCAACGTTATTAGTACTACATTCATCGTATGATGTAGTTGTATGTGTGATACTTCTAGCACTAGTTTTATTTTCACCTTGATCAACTGTTCCACCTCGCGTACTGTAGGTCTAAGACGGATTTGCGTAAAGTTATTCATTATTGTGTTCTCATTATTGTGTTATTCATCTCATTCGCAGTTGGGGACAATGGGACTTTCCTGTTTCTATAGTGTATACGTAAACGCTATAGCGGAGCGGCGTGGGTAGTATTTTTTTTGTTAATTTGCTGTTGAAAAACAATGCGTTTTATGACTTATGATTATGATTTTTGACGTTTGATTAGACTGAAGTACTGACTAAGAAAGCCGTTAATAATTGTTGAAATGTTTACTAAGTCTGTACATAGTTTATTTGACCAACTATGGACGTTGAATAAGAGGGGAAAGTCGCATTGATTTCTCTGAGTGGAATGATGACATATTTTAACAGAAATGCTCCAAAAATAATGATGATGATCTAGGACCAAAACCCCACTAGAGCAATAACAAACAAAGACCGCAGTTATATTGCACTATCGGTGTTGACAACAGGTATACACTTAAACTCAATTGGTCGAACAGGACTCGTGAGTATCACGTACAAAACAAATAATGCAATTTCAATTTATTCTGACACAAAAGCACTCCCTATGCAGCGTAATCATAAATTTGAACGAAATTGCTGCTGCTGGTTGCAGCTTCCAGTCTACGACCAGATGAAGCTTGCCGTGGTGAACGCTAGTGTAGTTCAAAATTTCGTGGTGGACGTTCACAATTTACCGAAAAGTGTCATCCACTCAAGTAGTTGAAACGAAGCTTCACGAATTCAAGTCGCTATTTCAGGGAATATATACTACCGAAAAACCTCACATTGGTGACATTTTGGCAGCTACACCGGACTCGGCGATGACTGCTTTCTCTCCTCTGTATTCGATAGTGCTTGCAACAAACGACTGATTCTGCTTACCTACTATAGCTGCTGGTTCAATTTCTCTTTCGGACTGAGTATGTCCGGTCTGACAGCTTATTGACAATATATCTTGACTAACTTAGAATCAGAGTATTAAAACCAATTGACAAAATTCACTTAGAGAAGAAATTTCTCTTATTTTTTTTTGTTTAGAAGCAACATAAGAAAGCAGACATTCATTTTCTTGCTTGTATGAATATTTGAATAATTACCCATAAAAACACCTGAGGTGCCATACAAGCATATATGTAAACTAGAAATCCATTTTGAGATGAATATGTGAGTTAAACTCAACTGACCACTCCTGATGGTGATAACTTAATTACCTTTAAATAGACTATCAATTTTTGCATAACTTCAACGCTCGATATGGACCCCCGTTCTCCATACTATCAACATCTTTATCGCGATAAAGTTTCTCGATAAAAAGCTGTAAAATCCCATTTTGTGCGAATAAAGATAATAGTGTAACTTTTTAATTATCCACAGTTTCTCGTCGATCAAAGCGATTTCTGACATAACCGCATCGCTTTCAACATTGCACTTCCAACTGAATGCGCTTTCAGTTATCCCCGGCCGTGGCGCCGCGCCGCCGAGTATCCTCCATCGGTCGTCGTAAAATGTGCTAATTATTGGATCCAATTTTCCTTCCTCTCGCAACCGATTCCAATTGAAATAAGCCGGTCTGTTCATTCGCTCATGCATGAAATGGGAATCCACCCAGTAGTTAGTTTAATTACTTGATGATTTTTTGATTCGCATGTCGGTAGGAGTGTATGTACCAATAGTTGACAGCAATACACATCAAATAGTAGGACGGTCGTTGGATTAGTACGTACATGTGCTGCTTTAAAAAAACTTGGACTTGAAAAAGAAAACAATCAACCGAATCATAACTTATGTGGTATTTTATTTTTTATTGAGATTGAACGCTGCGATAAGAACACTGTTATATCGATATACTCGTTGGAAGTACTAGGGAGAAAAAGATGCCACTTCAGGCCTGGCTTTTAGAATGAACACATACACACCGTCTCTGGCTTTCAAGAAGTTCGGTTGAAAATCTTTTGAATTTAGGATAATTTTATTCAAACTGCTAGCCTCGATCACACTAGAGACACATTAGTGCTTAGATTTTGCCAATCAGTTCACTCTGCAGATTCAATACATTTTTTATGCACTACGAGCTGACCCAAATGCCACAGAGCTAACACGCTGCATGGTGCACAGTGGGACGGGTTCGAACTTGAATCCAAATATGAAAGTTGCACGATACTCGCGTTAGTTTTTTTTTTTCTCGTATTTCTAACAGAAACATTTTCGCAAAATTTTAGATTATTTAAACGAAAAATGAATTTTTGAAAGCTTCTTGTGATTTTTGCCTAAATGTATCATAAGAACTCGGTCAAGTTTTTCGATGAAATAGTTGTTGTTATGGAATACATTACTTCAGTAAAATGATCTATTTGAATAAATTGCACAATAAAATTCTCAAAACAGGTCACTAGTTGGTATAACTATTATTTAGATTGCCTTTTTTCCATAAACTTTTATTAAATACATACTTCCACAACAACTACTCCCGCGAATATCAGCGATCGCACTTTACTCATTCAAAAGCGTTTTTTAAATGAGTCTAAGCTAGTTTTGCGAAAACTTGCGATAAGCAGATAAAATTAAAAAAGCTGCCAATGGAGACGCATGGTTATTATTGATATTAATTTTGAAAAATCTCTTTATAGCTAAGAATACTTGCACAATTTTCGATAATATTCAGAGGACGATCTACAAGGGTTTAACGAATGAACAAAAGAGAGAAACCGAGCGAAAAAAAAGTGTTTCTTAGATGGTGAAAGTATTCAGATTGTTAAAAGTACAGTAAATTTGAAATACCGTCGCTGTTGTGCTATCTTATGAAAAACACCATTTTGGGATAAACTGAGTTAGATATGCCTCATTTCTTGTCTAAAAATTCGCTACAAAGTGACGTTTTCAGAGTTTTAACATTCTGCTTGGTTACTGAGAATTTTTCAATTTTTTGCTTCACATGATTGTGTCTGGGTACTGGGCGGTGGTCAGCTATTTTCGTCCGCGTCCCTTATCACCAATTTTTAAACAGTGATTTATCAGCAGTGCTATCTTTGAAAATAATTCACCTTGGTTATGCAACTAATTTTTTCCGATCTTTTTTTAAATGCAAATAATTAATCAATCTTCATTTCGTTATATTCTGAATTGCACATATTTTGTCGTATGTAATTTTAAATGTACTTTCATTTGATGGCATTGTAAGGGAACCGGCGGACCGGTTGATGCCAATCGAGCTGACATTTCTTTAGACTGAACAAACTAATTTATTTGTTTGTTTGGTGTTTATTTGACCAACTAAGAAACGAATCCAGTGGGTCTTTAATGCGGGTGGGAAATACGCATGGTCTTGTCTGAGTGAATGAATTTTGAATTATGTATGAGGGTGGACAATTGACAATTTCAGCACGAGGAACAAATGTTTTATGGTCATATTTAATGCTTTACTTTTAGTCCATTAACTCATCAGTCAATTATACTGAGCTAAGAGTTATTTCGTACTATTTGGAAACGGAGGTTTGATTCACGCATGATGTTAATATCGTTTAGGAAGGCAGCATTTGCATTTTTTCTGTTCCGCGTCTTCATTCTAATATCGGAACGTTTACTCGAACGAGATGGAAAATTTCAAGTTACGGGATCTCAATATGCTTGTGATTATACCAATAAGGACCATTTATAAATTCTGCCACGCTATTAAGAGGAAGAGATATGACTAATTGTGACATAAATGGGAGGGGAGCACGTCATGTGCTTTGACGCAATTGGCCGTTTTACGCGCGATTGCGCCATGTATATAGGAAATTCCATAGAACATGAACACTTTTGCGAGTAGCGGCATAAAAGTGTTACCATAAAATGAAGGAAAAAGAGTGAGTGGATATCAAAATACTTTGCGAGATATTACAATTATAAACTTAAAACAAGGCAATTTTACACTAATACTACGTTCACACTACGAGTTAAAACGTGTTTTAACGCTATCTTGACGACGTTTTTCTTGTTGCCAATTATTATAACGTGTTTTAACTCTATAGTGTAAACATGGTATAAATGCCCAGTGATAAACCTGTTATAATTGAAATATCTCGTAAAATATTTCAAGTTCCATTCTGAAGTTTTCAAATAATCTTCTTAATACACTTATGTTATCAAAAAAAAGTTTGTTTTCAGGGCGACTTAAATTTTTTTTGCTTATGACACTTGGATACCACCAAAAAGTCTTGAATTTGTAGAATGCGCGTCATTCCACGTCAGATTTACAACTACAATTTTAGTTTCCTCCATGTTTTTTTTGCATTCTTTAGCTAAAAGTTATTTACACGAATTATAGGATTTGGCTGAATTTGAAATGTTTTTCAAGTTATGAGTTTTGGAACTTTATAAAATATTTAATAAAATTTCATAAAAGTTAATTAAATTGAACATTTTTCAATCCTTAATAACTATTAGATTAGTGGAAAAAAGCATTAAATACTAAAAGTAGCGTTTTCGCATGATCTCACCGGAATTTTTTTAAATATTTGTTTTTGTTATGTAATTTATGTATTCTGCAAATGTTAGAAGCAAATAATTTTTTAGGGTCACGTCAAAGAAAAACATTCTTTAGCCTTTTCAAATAATTTATAATTATATCGAGAAGATTGTGTGAAAATTTCAGAATGGAACTCGAAGTATTTTACGAGATATTTCAATTATGACAGGCCTATCACTGGGCGTTTAGTGTAAAATTATCTTGCTTTAAGTTTACAATTGCAATATCTCGCAAAGTATTTTGATATCCAGTTCCAAATTTTTATACAATCTTTTCAACATGATTCTTAATATTTTAAGAAAAAAATTGTAAAAAAAATTAATCCAACAACAAAAAAATTAAATTTGTTTCAAATAATTGCAAATTTCATAAGATAAGCTCATTTGAAAACGCAACTTTTGTTATTTAATATTTTTTCCATATACCGAGTCAAATCCGAGTTATCAATGAGTGTAAAATGTTCAATTTATTAAACTTCAATAGTTCAAAAACTAATAACTTGAAAAAAAAATCACGTTCAGCAAAAACAAAAAACACGTGTCAATTATCTCTAGCTAAAAAATGCAAGAAAATTTTTTGGAAGGAATCAAAATTTTTTGGAAGAAATCAAAATTTCAAAATCAAAAGATTAATACAGAATAGATAGAAGCATTAATTGTGTTCTTTGAATTTTTTATACCATTTATAAGTTTCTAGATAATCAATCTCAAACTTTAAAAATCGTTTTTATCGAAATGTGCTAAATAGCGCTTGTCATAAGATAGCATAACAGCGATGATGTTGACTATTTCTGGAGCTATTTCATGATAACTTCACAGTAACTTTGGAATTCATTAAACATAGCTGAGTTCACACTTATTTCATTCTAGTCATATGGCAACATTGTATTGATCAGAATGTGTTTTGTATAAATTCATCTTAAGGGGTTACATACTTTTTTGTTCGAAAATCTTTAAGAAAGTTTGAATTTATTTAAGGGTAAGAGGCACTGATTTTATTACATCAAAGTTATAGTATTTTTATAGTGCATTTAATAGTGAAAAAAACTGGCATTAATTTATTAAAAATGTTGTTATGGCTTTTTCCCCGAAACCTATTTTTATTTTAAGAAGCGTGTGATGATCATGATGAAAGTCCAACAGATCAACCAAAATCCCAAAACTCAAAAAATTCCATTAGTATTGGAGTATTCCTCGTACTTTGACGATTAGTTGAATAAATAATATTTTATTCATGCATACGGGAACGTTTTTCCCAAAAAATCTATGTTTCGAACTCTAAAAAATGCATTAAAAAATCTTATCTATGAAACAAAAATTTATGCAAAAAAACGGAATCGTTAAGGTACGAGAAAAACTAATTACGAACAATTGAAAAAATGAAAAGAACCGACTTACACCACCTAACAGTGAGATGAGACATTTCTTAAACATATTACTGTAAGATCATTTATTAGTTTGCAGTGAAGCGCCGGTGGCCACTGGTTTTGTATGACGCGAGCAGGGTAGTGGATTTCTTTCAGAATTGCCTTACCGGACTCGGTCAAACGTAAGCTATTTCGTTTTCTTTCGCAAAAATATCGCACAGAAAAGGCACTAAGTTTCCCTACCTTTATTTTCACACACATACATTCATGTTAACATACGGTCGAATTTTCTCGAGACTACACGACGCACCCGGTTGCGCGTGCTAATCACAATTGCCTCCTTAACTCTAGTTCAAAAGACTTTTTAACAGCGCGGGTTTAGATCACTTTCGCGCATCTCTGAGAGAAAAGCACGAAGTTCTTGAAAGCATTTCTAATGCTCTCACTAGAGCTGTCGATCGCTAGCAGATTCAATTAAAAACAATGGGTCGTTCCCCGAGGTAATGCCGTGCCCCTGCTACGGTAGGGTCGCGGCGTAAACAAACAATTTTGTTATCATTAAACATTGTCTTCGCGTATGCAAAGCGCAGCGTCAATTAAACTTGCTTAGCTTAAGGCTAAGTCTTTATGATGAAACTTAACTCATGGAATCGAACATCTAAGACATGGGCAAATGACGATTGAATATTACCGGGATTGAAAACGGAGAAAATTAGGGACTCTGCATGCCCCCTTACTTACTGAGCTTGATGTTGCCTCGGAAAGACGCATCATCAAGACGACTGAGCAGGTCAAAAAAAAAGGAATGTGTTAAAAGTCTTTTGCGTCCTAATACCTAAGATTGCTATTACAAAATTATGTTTCTTATTCACTATTAGCAAAAAGGAAGAATATTTACAGTTTTCTTGTCATAGTCTTTTCATTTTTCTTTTAACAGTCTAGCCTTACGATGGTCCTAGTGTGCACTTCTTACAGCTTCCAAACGTTACTTCCACTCTCAGTTCCTTGACTCGGTTGCGTAGTGGTTCTCGGAATTCAGATTTCGGGTCTCTCGTGCGGCAGGATACTTCCAATCGGTTGAGAAGTGACATCCTTCTTTGCCTACAGATTGTTGTCCCCTTGGGCTATGGTTGCTTGCTCATACATATCACTGGATTGAAACCGGAGAAAATTAGGGACTCTGCAGCAGTATTCATGCGAACTAATGCTGGCGTGAGCACAAGTCGGATTCAGCACGAATAATACCTCGAATAAAATTAATGAATTATAGAAAATCAACAAAATAAACGCAATCAAAAAATTATTTCGGGTAGGAATTGGATAAAAAGTTATCAAATTCATAAAATGAGTAGAATGATTAATATAAATCAAAATAATAGAATAAATAAATTAAATTGATTCAGCTCATTGAGTGGAATATTCGGCATTTTAAAAGTTTTTAAATTGATGGAATAAATTAATTTGTTTCAAACTAACAAATTGGATGAAACGAATAAAAGGAAGGACTTAAAAGATCAATAAAATTAATAAAAAAGAACAAGCTGAATAAAATGAATGAACTGGAAAAATTAATTAAATCAATAGAACAATAAATTTAATTAAATATTAAAATGAACAAAATGCATATAATGAATAAAATATATAAAATCGAGAAAATAAATAAAATAAATAAAATAAATGAAACAAATAAAATAAATAAAATACATAAAATAAATAAAAAAATAAAATAAAATAATTTAAATAAATGCAATAAATACAATAGAATAGCTAAAATAAAAAAACTAGAAATCAAATAAAATTATTGAAATAAATAAAACAAATAAACTAAACGAAATAAATAAAGCATAAACATAATATGGATTAATTTATTAAAACCGATAAAATGAATGAAATAAACAAAACAAATAGAACTGGTAAAATTAATAACGGAAGACAAAATAAACAGAATAAATTGCATTCGATGATTAAAATGAAAAACTAAACCATTAGTTACTACCCAACGTTATAGCTGTTCGAAAACGTTCTTGTTTATAAACACCAGTGGCGGATCCAGGGGGAGGGCCCTGGGAGCCAGAATCCACTCCGATTTTTTTATACTTGTTGAGAAATTTTACATTAGTTTCAATTTTATATTAGTTTCAAACACAAAATCAATCCAATCCAAAGTTGACCAAGAAAACTGATGTTCATTAAATAAGGTTATTTCGTTTTACGAATTGTACAATTTTCATTTCAAAATCGAAATTTTTGACCACTACCGAAATTTTTTGCTGGATCCACCCTTGAAAAAGACTGTAGGCATGCAGGGGTTAAAAAATTATCAGTAAACGAATAGAATGAATAACATAAACAAAATGAAAGAAAATGATCAAGTGAATAATAAGAAGAAGAAAAACAATAAAATGATTAAAATGAAAAATGAAACGATATAAAAAAGTTATAAAATTAACAGAATAAATTAATTTATCTCAAATTAATTATTTGGCTGAAATGACAGAAAAATAGTCAGATTTTAAAAATTAAAAAGCTGAATAAAATGTATGAACTGGAAAAAATGAGTAAAATGCATATTATAAAAACAGTAAATAAAATAAGTGAAATGACTTATATATGAATAAATTGCACGACGGGAATAAACTGATCAGAATGAATCTAAACGATGAAACGAATAAAATAGATGAAATTAACTCAAACGAACAAAATGAATAAAACAGAATGCTGAATGAAATAAATTCATCAAATGAATTTACCGAAAAAAGAGTATACAGAACGAAATTTAAAAAAGAAGACTTAAATAAAGTAAATGAATAAAACGAATTGTACAAATTTAGGAACCATTGTTTCAGAAAGTTCTGAAATGTAAAGAAAAGTAAAAACAGAAATGTGAACAAACATTTTAGAACTTGCTGAAACATATCAGATAATTATCTGATATTTTCATTTCATTGATAGACCTTCATTAGTTATCAGAAAATAGGAACGTTCAATTTGTTTTGGATTTCAAAGGTATCTGCGGATTTTTCAAAAACGAATTTTGTATAGAATTGAATTTTCGGGTCCGGTATAGTAAGAGTAAGAGCGACAGAGAGAGAGAATACTGGCTGGTGAATGGGACAAGCAAATATTGCAAAGTTTTCATTTGCATTGAAGTAAATAGGGGGTAGTATCCAAGAAATGTTGGCGATTATATTATTGTCGATAACACAAAAGCCGTGCATTCAGTCGATTACAATACAGTCTATTTCCAGTCACACTTATAGCTTGCGAATTGTTTCGTTCGGAATTCCTATAATACCACAAAAAAACTACTAATTGTGACTGCTATTGAAACTCTAACTGAAGCGTTCTCATTGAGTAAATATGGACCTTCGTTATAAGTTAGAAGAATCATTATACTTGCATCCTGCATCGCGAGTTCAGGGGGTCTTTGGGAGACTTTTTTATCTGATTAGGGAATATGTTTAGAGTTTTGTTCCGTTATTTTTCATAAAAGTTCATACCTATACAAACAATATTCATATTCAATATTATAATCACAAAACAGATATTCTTAGTTTTCAGGTGACATGTTTGAGCATATGTTTCATTCAAAATTCAATAGAGATACAAAAAGTTTAAAAAAAACATGTGGAATATATGTTTTTAAAATTTTTATCTTCAACCATCCATATTACCCAATTAAGTCGAATATTTTCCTGTTATATCCAATGATTTTCTTGATTATAGTATATATAAACACTTGGTATAGAATTAAATTGAATTGGAGTTGATATAGTTTTCGATTTTTTCACTCACATGTCTTCTTTTTTTTTTTTTTTTTTTTTATTTCGATTATAGAGGTTTTAACCTTAAGGTCATTCGCCTCTTCGGATTAGAAAAATCTCTTGTGAAAAATTTCTAACCCTATGTGCGGGGTCGGGACTCGAACCCAGGTGCGCTGCGTACAAGGCAATCGATTTACCAACTACGCCACGCCCACCCCACATGTCTTCTTATAGCGCAACGTTTCGAAGGGAAATCCCTTCATCTTCAGGGGAAAGCAGGCTTTAAATATAAATTAGTTATAGTTTTCTCATTATATAAACATTTTGCAAATTTTCGCTGGACTACAAATATTTCCTTTTCCAAGCAAGATGTAATATCAAATTTGTTTCTTTGAGTGACTCTGTTATATACAAAAACGTTAAAACTATTTATAGGATGGGTACGGGTATAGTGTTGTTGGTAAATCGATTGCCTTGTACGCAGCTTATCTGGGTTCGATTCCCATCCCCGCGCATAGGGTTAGAGATTTTTCCGAAAGAAGTTTCTCTAACCCGAAAAGAGGCGAATGACCCTAAGGTTAAAACCTCTATAATTAAAATTAAAAAAAATTATAGGGAAAAAGTGGACAAAATAGTATTGAGAAATAGTCTATAATTATTAAATAAATTCAAAATTCAGATTCACGTAGATGTTTTATTCCCCGATGTTCAAAATCGGTTCAGCTTTGCCACTAAAACACCAGTTAACCAATAATCTTTATGCAATGGTTCCATTTTTAGTTATTGTAAATTGGTAAATGAGGATTGGAAATATAAAATGTTTAATATCTCCTATGTGAACTAAAATTTCTAAATATTTACAGGTAGCGTGATTTTCTAGTGATTTTCTGATGACTAGAGTTCCAGCGTTGAAAAAACCCATACAAACTGCAAGAGTGTCGGTCCAATAGCTAGACTGGATCGGTTTGGCACACAATTGGATCAGACACTCCTGGTGGGACTAGGAATTGACTCAGGTGTTAGACGGTGGAAGTTTCTACTATCCATGTCTCATGCTTGAACAAAGTTTCACAAACTGTCTTCAACACTAAATCCAATATGTAGTTGTAGTGTAGTGGAAAAAACCCGCCCTGAAAGTCAGCTCGATTGTGTCGGGTAAAGTTTTTTCCCGGTTTTGTCACCCACAAGCTTTTATGCTTCCCACCGGCCGGAGACTCTCTGCTATCGTTTTTATTAGAAAGATACAAACGCTTTGAAACAAAAGATTCCTCCAGCCCGGCGGGCGGCATGTTGGCGGAAAACATATTCTCAGCTAGGCATATTGTGTAGCAAACCAACCTACCTTAACGAGCGAATCTCCGGATAAAGGTTGATATCCCCGTTGGCCATTCCGTACCAGGAAAACTGTTGCTCCTGCACCATCGAATCGTTGAAGGTGCCGTACAGCATCAGGTGGCCGTCGTTCGATAGCCAGATGGCTTTATTGCTCTGCAGAATTTCCTCTGCGCGTCAGTGTTGTTCGTTGTTGTTGTTGTTGTCGTTTTGCATGTGGTAGTGATGTACGTTGGTTACCGTTGGCCGCCGTCACGCCAGTCAGTGTAAGCCGGCGAAATTTATCCGCGGAGTAATCGATTTTTAGTCGCACGAACGTTGTAAAAAATAGGGAGGAAAGGAAAAGGGAAAATTAATTGAAAAATAATTAAAATTTTCCTGACAAGTTTCATTAAGTTGATCGGTTAATAATTGTTAACCCTTCTTCGGGTATATGTATACAGGTACAATATATTGCTTAGTAGATTGTACGAGGAATTGTTGCCGTTCGTGGTCCGTGTGATAACCAGACATTGTTTGCAATTGAAACAGAACATTAAATCTTTAGCATTTTTTCAAAAAGTCATATCTGCAATGAGTTACTCTCTTTGTTTACTTTCTCTTTCGATTTTTACGGCGTCACTATAACACTTTTCACTTATTTTACAGTACAGATCGAAAGACGGTGGTTTTAACTAGCATATTATGCAAAGAGTTGAGGGATAAATGTTAAAGTGACCGAATTATTAACAGAAGAGAAAGTAAACAAAGAGAGTAACTCATTGCAGATATGTCGTTTAGAAAAAACGCTCAAGAAATGTCCAACAAACTAAGATTACCTTAGTGATATGATGAATTTTACCGTATCACTAAGGTAATCTTAGTTTGTTGGAAATAATTTGCTACTCATATGTCACACGACTCATCGTATATCCATTACGCTAGGATTGTAATGAAAAATGCATTATCGGACTAGAGGGATGCTACCGCAATGTGTAGATTCAATGCAGCTGTGGCTAAACTCTTGCTCTCACGCTCAATTTATGACGTAATAAATTGTGATTTATGTCTACTTTCTTTGTTTTTTTCGGTTACAAATACATTCTCATATGACGTTCATCCACACCTGCGTGACTGTCCGAAAGCCCACCTACATTAATTAACAGTCATTTTTGCAATCTTTGCGCCTTACCGGCCGTGTTTGTTCAGAATGCAGTCAATTTGACTGAATAGTTTTTTAAGCAGACAATCAACAAAATAGCATGTGCTTCCATAATTTCGAAACACATTTGTAAACACGTCAAACCATAGTGGCAGAAAAGAAATTGCTTACATTCCAAATAAAGCACTTTAACTGCGTGTGATCCGCAAAAAAAAGCGTTTGGTGAGAGGAATGTCACAAATTTATCGCGGTATAACATTCGCTTCTCAAGTAGGTGTGTACATATTTACATTCCGGTTTACCGCAACCGGCACCACCGTAATGCAGCAGGACGTGCCGTAGATTGAGTTGTAACTCTTTGGTTGAACGTTGTTCCCCCATCATCCACCCTACCAGTCAACAGAATTTGTTGGCGGCGGTGGGCGGTCGTGTCGGTTGCCTACGTGCAGGGTTAGTGAATAACACGGGATAAATGTAGCCGTTTTTAATTACCCTCGTAAAGCCAATCTGGCACGCCATTGTAGATGATACCGGGAATGGCGGTTTTCGTGAGCCGATACGTTTGGGTGGCCCGAGCTGACGGCTTGTAGTAGATGTCGTACGTATGCACCAGCACTATCGACTGGCCTTTGGGGGTGAACTCGGCGTGCAACAGGAACGGCCACTCGTCACTGTCGGCCTTGAGGGTGAGCGGAATCGTTTCGCTGGAATGGAAAATAATAGCAAAAAAAATATCATCAGACGAGAGTGATTGTGACTAAAACTATTTTGCGGACACTCTGTTACTATAGTTGAGTTGGAGATCCGGTTAGTTAGAAGGGTTAACTAAATGGCTCACTCAACTAGCAGCTGATAGTGCTTAACCCTCCGGAAGTCGCGCAAATAGCTCACTGAACGAGCAGCCGCAGCTGCTCTAAGATGATTTCGCTAGATTTTCACAGCAGCGTGCACTCAGTGCACTAGCGCGACTGCGAAGGTTAGACGATTTTGCTGGATTTTAAGCGCGACATGCACTGGCGCGACTGCTGAAAGGTTAAGTGTTGTTCAATAATAGTTTTTATGTTTCTTGTTTCTCAGTTTGATTAACTACACAGGGTAGCTCCTACACTACTAAAAATGTTTTTAGAAGTTTTTAAAGCTACTTAATCTGTTCAACGGCCAATCGTTCTGAGTCTGATATCAAAAAGAACTAGACTCTATGTTGTCATTGATAACAAACTAAGCAATCAATTTGATGTTTTGCCAAAGAAATAAAAACGAAGATGTTTTCTAAAAATCACAAAGCATGTAAGCAAACAAATTGAGATCAAAATGTGTATCAGTGAATTGGGCCTGGCAGTAGCTATCCATCCTCAATGTGCAGGTTTTGAGAGTTCTATGCTTTGAAATGCAAATGATAGCGCCATCTATATCCTTACAGTCAGCGAGTAATGTAAATTTAACAAAAGATGTTATGGAGACCGTATATACCTCTGCATCACAACATTTTCCACGGGAAAAAGTTTTTGTGAATAGGTTAATAGGGTAAAAAGTTACACAAATCTGGATTTACCTTAAGTTAACAGAAGTGGTTAACATATGTTTATAGCTCTGGGCAGTCGGCTGCCGAGAATTTACGATAGATTTATTGTTTGTTGAATTATTTTTGATATGCCCAGTTTATAGAAAAAAGCAACTTCAGCTCCAGACAACTCACAGTCGGGAGTGTTGCTTGCGTTTAATTGAATCAAGTGACATATAAACGATTTTATTATTCCTTGCCAGGGTCGAAAAATGTTTTTTTCGTTTACCAAAATCTGGCGAAAATGACGAGGGAGCGATGCTACTTTCTAAACCACTAGAACATTACGAAACCGCAAATGAGACAACGGCCTACGACAAAGCATGCGGGTAAATTCAATTTCATTATTTCTTCCACACATTCGTTTTCGCTTCGAAATTGAGAACGACATTAGTCTCTTCGATATTGCACATAGCGCCGGCCAAACGAAAAGAAACTAGTAACGATATTTATTTGTCGTTGTTCGATTTGGGAGAATTACAAGCTAGCGATGATATTGGACGACTGAAGCACTATTGGTGTGCATATTTCCTGTGTTTGTGGCGTTCTAGTTGCATTTTATGATGCACATTGCTACAATTTCATTTAATGAAAATTAAAATAAAAATCAAAATTACTGATTTGAAATTAAAACGAGATTGAATTTTCGTATTGTCATAGGAAAACGAAAGTCACTACTTCTGCTACTGGCTTCCATAGAATCGAAAGAAGAAGGGGCGTTGTCTTTATTGTTTTGCTTTGTGTGAATTTAGTAAAGAAGGAGGCAGCGGAAAGACGAAGGTGAATTCAGTGAATTTCATCGTTCATTGAATGGGTATGAGAATTTAAGGCCCTGTTCCTTGCTTCTTCATTCCGGCGAAACACGACATTCCAAAAACAATACAATATAATGAAAAGCCATTACTTTTAGTATTTCGAGTCCTCTGTTGAAATAAAAATTAATTTCGTAATACAAGTATTATTTATCGTGTATAAACTTTGGAATTATTATAAGAAATGAAATGCCAATTATGTATTGGTTTCTTTCTCCGTAGACGACGGGTTTATATGGGCGGTGTTAAGTCAGACCGGACTAAGTGACGTTGTATTGATTTCGAGAAAAACGAGCTTAAAGTTTGAATCGCAGCATCCGTTACGTTAGAATTCCAAAATATTTTTTGACATAATTCTTGCTAATTATAACATTTTTAAAACCTGGCAATAGTCGAAGGTAGCTAAAGAAATTCTTTATCCAATGCTATCATAATCTCATTTTTTTAATTTTGCGACTTAGTCCGGTCTGACTTAACACTGACTATTATGTTCTAATTTTTCGAGCTCGTTGTTATGCTATCTGATATGAATTTCAAATAAGCACTACCGAAATAGCTGAAACGACTGAATTTGTATAATCGATGACATGTGCGCGGTTTTTTGAAGTAGAATAATGCTGTTGTTTCAATACAGGGGTTTCAAAAAATTCTGTTCTGTTGCTTTTCCCAGTTTTTAATGTGACTAACTTCTGCTGTTTTCCTCCTGTTTTGCATAAAATTTCGCAAAATATACGATTACTATAAATAAGGGCAGCCCTAGGTTTGCGCCGCTAAAACAACAAAAATGATCCATAAAAAATTGAAAAACGATCCATAAAAAAGATGTCCATGTTCCATAAAACAAAACTGAAAATTCATAAAACAGTGTGAATGACCCATAAAAAAGAGTGATTTGATCCATAGATTATGTAAAATTGAACCGTAAAATGGTCGCAAAAGAGCACTAAAATAGTAATAAAAGAGCAATTAAAATGAACCAATGCCCCATAAAAATATTGGTAAAATGATACATTTTGCGTCATAAATTAACTGACATTGATCCATACAATGTACATGAAAATACGTCGATATGTTCCATAATATCGACAAAAATGTTCCACGGTATTACAAAATGGAGCAATAAAATGTTAGAAAAAGTTCCATAAATTTGATGAAAATGTTTGCTAAATAATTTTTCTTGGTCCATAGAAGATGTAAAAATGAACATTAGAAATGATTCATATATCGAACGTTAAATTATGGTTCATGGATATTTACAAAACGATCCATAAGAAAAGAAAATGTTAAAATCCATTAATATGTGCTTATGCACTAGAAAAATTAAATTTAATGAATTCATGCGAAATTTATGGAACATATCGACGTGTTTTAATGTACATTTTTAATATTCTATGGATCAATGTCAGTTAATTTATGGCGCAAAATGTAGCATTTTATGGAACATTTCCAATATTTTTATGGGGCACTGGTTGATTTTAATTGCTCATTTATTACTATTTTAGTGCTCTTTTGCGACCATTTTACGGTTCAATTTTACATAATCTATGGATCAAATCACCCTTTTTTATGGATCATTTACACTGTTTTATGGATTTTCAGTTTTGTTTTATGGAACATGGACAACTTTTTTATGGATCGTTTTACAATTCTTTATGGATTATTTTAAATATTTTATATGCAAAAGTATATTTTCCCATAAATAAGGCAAAAACGAAATTTCAGAAACGAATTTTCAGAAAATCATTCGAAAACGACGACGAAAATGTGAAATTTGCAAGCCTATTTCAGGCAGAGCCGCCAAACGAGAGCATCTAAAAGTTCCATTACGCAATGGTTACTTATACAGGTCCCGCGTGTTCGTTTTATATCAGTCGTCGCTCACATGTCAAGCGAGCAACACGTTGACTGTATTGTCTGGACGGTACAATAAACGGTAGACGGTATGGATTTTCTGCAACATTGGCATTTGCACACACTCGCACCTAAGTGTCTTAATTAAATACACGTAGTTTACAATTAGAGGTGCTGCGTGTACGTTTCAATCATTCGTCGCTCGAATGCCAAACGAGCACGTTCGTGACTATATCGTCCGGATGGTAAAATCGTTCATGTACATTAGAGTGACAGGAAAAAATGACCCCTATCGGCCCACCCCTGAGTCGATTCCTAGTCCCACCAGGAGTACTTGCGCCAAATTTGAAGCAAATCGGACAAGCCCAGCTACCGGACCAACGTGCCTGAAATTTGCATGGGATTTTTCAACAATTTACATGGCGAAACCCCACTAGCTCGCATTTTCGCCGCTAGGTGGCACTGTATGCACCATATTATCACAGTAAGTAAAAATAAGAAAGATAATTTAATTGTCTACAACTTTGTCGAAGACTGCTAGTCAATCCGGCTTTGTTAAAAGAAGTTCAGAAACTTTTAACGAAGTGATGTCTGAGCCAGTTTTGCATGGGGCCTGACAGTACATGGTTGTGTGAATCTTAGCGTCTACTACGGGGTTTCGGTAGTGATGGCATTGACGCAGTTGGACCGTCTGGGGTTTGCACCAGTTTGGTTACGGTGTGCAAGGTTTGTCGTGCGCTTTTCGCTCTGCTGTGGGTTTAAGATTTTGCCAGATTTATCTGTCACAGACAGAATTCTTTGCAGCTTCCAGACAAAATGACAAACCTATAATTCTGCCAGAATTTTTAATTTTATAAGTTGTTCCACAAAAAATATCATGTTTCTAAAACGAGAGCATACATTTTATGAATTTTGGATATATTTTCTAAAATTTTAGAAAAATCGATTGTTGCACGTTCCATGACGACTAAAAAGCTTCGATTTTATTGAGGTCCCTGTCAGGTGACCGATTTTATTAGACATTTTTAGTTGTACTTCCAAGATTTTTTTTGGAATATAGTGTCATTATCCACGAACGAGTATAGAAATGCGATAGGTTCGGGTGGTGTACACTCGATGAGTTGCAATGCGGATGCGCAGTGTCCCGATCGGAATGAAATAACAAGTTTATAACAGAACACATTTTTTGTAACATATTGTGTTATAAATCAGAGGTGGGTAAGAAAACCAACCGGTACGTACATACACTGGTATTGTACTCAAAATCTCAACCCATGTAAACGAGTGATGCACATCGTATTCGGTTTGGATTTCGTTCACACGGTAAACGAAAGAAAAACCTCCACCGACTCTCAGCTTACAAAACCAAACCGAGCCACTCAGCACCGTTTACATGTGTGTACGAATTTCAACTTGTGTTGATGTATTCTCAGCAGCGGTTTCGGTTTAGCTTTAGAAAACCGGGCCTGGTTTTTTCTGTACACGGTGCTTCGGTTGAAAGAAGAAGCAGTAAACTCGTCTGCAGTGCTGCCGAATAGACAACTGAATTGAGTTCAATTAGTTGTTAAGAGTCAATGGGGTAATATAGAAATGGCTGGTTCTGAGCAGTTGTTAAAAGTTCAACAATTGTTTAAATTGAAATTAAAGAAAACAATGAAATCAGCGATGTCAATAAAATAACAAAAACAATAAAATCAATTAAATTAATGAAATCAATAAAATTAATTAAATCAATTAAACATGATATGACATTAACACTCAATGCATTCAAAGTGGCCTGTATTTATATCGCCAATAATCGTATCAATGAGATTTAATCCACGTCTGGTTGCGCTGGTTAAGCGATTCTCGAATAATCTCGAGCACACACTCGAATTTTGTATACATATATCCTTATTGTTACTGCTACGGCGCATCGTATTGATACATCTATCCTTGCACAGAGTCAATTGCGTGTACGTGTGTGTTATTTACATATGGTAAGCAACTCATACGCAAGTGGGGGGAAACTCACGATTAGGTTCTTATTTACTGAGTGCTGGTAATACGAATTTCAGTTATTTTTGCTGTTACTGTACATCGTTTTGAAACATCTAGAAGGTTTGGTCGCGTACATTCGAGTTTAGAGAAAACTACCACTAAATTATTCAATTACAAAAAAACTTAATTCATTGAGAACAGCAACCAACTTACGAATAGCAAAAACACTATCATTTTATAGACCGCCATTAAAAACTATGTTTCTTTAAGGAATAAATATTTCCGGCGATACCAGTCGATGTGTGTATGTAAATCTACTGAAGAACAATTAAATTTTTAAAAAATGTTGCGCAATAATTTGAATACAAAAAATTTGATCACATTGTGTCCAATCCCGAAGTTGTCTGTCTCATTACAACAAAACATGTAAAACGACCTTCAATCATTAATGTGGATATTGGTTCACAATATAACCAGTTATTAAATCGCCATTTTGAATTTCTAATTTACGACGCAATTCAAGTTTCGTTTCCTTGGAAATATATGCCTATTTAAATATGCATGCTTTTAAATGCTAAATTTTCGTGAAAATAACACCATATTGGAATGCACAATGACGACGAATAACAATTTTTAATCTCTACACAACTTTTCGATATCAAAAATACCCTTGTTTCATGATATTTTTTACCATTAAAACGTTATTGAATACCAGTAGTATTGAATATAGCTCGCCATTTCAGATATCTTCAGAATATCTTGAATATACCGTCATCTTAAATTTTGATCTGCTATCATAGGTATAAAAATAGCGGAGGCTATTAAATTTCCTTTTACTTTCGATTTTTGGGCAGTTTCCCATACCAAACATACCCATATTGAAAACTTCCTGATGATAAATCATTATGAAAATGTCGCAATATTGAGTTAAGGAACGCCATTCATAACAACGAACATAATTTATTTGAACAGAAATATGTCTGAAGACATTTTTTCAATTACCGAAAAGATACCTTATATTATAAAGAAATTTGTTTAGAATTCTTAATAAAAATACTAGCAGCACAACCGCAACACAACCGAAGTTTGGTTTTGTTATTCTCGTGTTTCCTTCCCATACTCGTACACCGGTAAACGAAAATCAAAACCAAACCGCGGTGCTGTGTAAACGAAACTCGGTTTGGTTTTCGTGTCTCGTATAAACACAACCAGCGATGAGACCGCACACAATGTAAAGGAAACATAAACACTTGTGAAAATTTGGTTTACCGTACCGGTACTCAACCGGTATTTTCCCACCTCTGTAAATTAGGTCGTGTTAGTAGTTAAAATAACAGGAATTTATAACAATTAATAATGCGAGGTATAATTTTGAAATATTTCTGTTATGTGTTTGTGATCTGGGTGGGTTTGGATTGAGTTAAACACTGCACGGTGCAACTTGTGTGTGTTGCTTGTGAGTTTCGTTGGGATAAATAAACGTTGGGATAAATTGGTTGATATAGGTGAAATTCTCATGCCAACATGTTTCAGCGGTTTGCGGGTGCTAAGGTTAATGAGCCTATTGATACATGCGTTTCACATTTCAATTTTGCGTGATGCTTTTCTATCACTGAGGAATTTGATAACATGTTTGTATATTTACTTATATTTCTTCTTTTACACATAAGTCAGTGTTTTTTTTCTTTTTGTCAAGGTTTTTAGAAATGTGCCCAATGGAATAATAGACAGAGAAAGAATGACCCGAACGATGAGAATGAAGACCCAACTAGAGACTGGGAGATCGCAGATTCGATTCTTGCTTACGGACTTATCTTTTCTCAGTATGTCCACAAGACCGGCACCAACTTTGACTTTTTTTCGGAACACTGTTAAATCAAACGGCAATTGGCTTCACATACCACCTGTTAAATATGAAATTTTTTCGAAAACTCTAATTCACTCACAAGAGTTTTCAAGTTTGTATGTGAAAATATATGGAAAATTGGCAATTGAAACAATAAATTCAGTACGAAATGCCAGTATCATCTTGTGCATCCCAAAATTTGCAGATATATAGCTTAAAGTGTAAGGATCAACATTGCCGAAGACTGCAAATTGACCCGATTTTGCAGTAAAAAGATATTCTCATATAAAGTTTTGTGTTGCCTCTCTTTCTCGCACATGCTTAGAATAGAAAATTTAAAAAAAATTGGGTGGTTTTCAAAGTTAAATAACTTTTTAGGGAACATCCAAAAAAGTCAAAATTGTTGCCGGTCTAATGTCCAATGTAAAGGTGTTTCTGAAGCACGGGTGGATTGAACTGGAGTTGCGCTTGCTGAAGGGCTGATATTGATTGGAAATTTTGGTGATCGTGGGGATTAAGCTATGTTCGAGCAGTTTCAGTTTGTTTCAAAAAGTTGCGAAGCTAATCTGTAGCTAGTCTTTGTGGTGTACCTAAAAGTGATGCCATCTGACCAAAATAAAGCACTGATTTTTTATTGTTATAGCAGGTTTGTAAGCATTAGTATTTTATATCAATCAGGTTCCATAAAGCGCATATAGCAGCGCATGAGTTTAGAAGTAGAATTGGAACGAATTGAATGACATCCCCAGCAGAGGGTTTTGATTTATTTATAATACTTTGAAACTGGTGTTGCTTCATTATTTGAAACACGTGTAGAATTGTATTTTGAATAAAAGTATTTAGCACATACACTCGGGCTCAATAGATTGGGGAAGATAATTTCGAGTCGGGTAACGACTTTTGGACAAGTTCTGATGTGGTTCAGTTTGAGACTCATAATTTTGACATTTCTACAACGTAAACTGGCAAAAACTAGGACGTACTGGTACAGTCCTTGCAAATATCGTGCTGGATAAAATGTTCATTGTACTACTCCAAAGTATATGAAAGTACTCAATACAATGAGAACAATCAATATAATTGATTGATGATTTAATGGACTAAAGGTAAACCAATGAATATGACAATAAAACATTTGTTGTTTGTGTTGATATGACTACCAAAATTTGGAGACTGGTTTTAAATTCTGCTCGCGAACTGTCAATTCTTAGACCTCATACATTATTCAAAAGTCGTCGTTCACTCAGATAAGACCATGCGTATTCCCCACGAGTATTAAATGTGCTAAAGTTTGCTCGTTGGTCAAATAAAATGTTTTCCTTTTCAATGCCATCAAATCACAGAATATTTAAAATTCCGTATTACAAAATATGTGTAAATGTGAATATATTTTTTTTTCTTTTTTTTATATCGATTAATGTGTAGTCACATTTTCTTTTTTACTTTTTAACAACATTCATTTAACTAGAGATGATTGGGCAGAGAAAGTTATAAAAATTTAGAGCCATAATACTCAATTGAGAGCAAGGATGTGAAATATATAGAGCTAGAATTCGCAGGGTCATTAGAAACAGGCTTAATATCCTACAGGCTTAACTTTTGTCTTCTGTTGATGAGGGTCGAGCTTAGGCAGCATAACTACGAATCACTCAAGTCCACCAACATGCCTCCTGGTAAAGACAGACTTGTCCCCTTGTTACCGTGAGAATCAATCACACATATTTCACGGCGAAGTATACGAAAAATGATGAAAAACTACGTTTTTGTTTTGCCTCTAGCAGATCGGGGTCAGTTTTTATGACACTTTGAAGAATTTCTAACGGTTTATCTCGGGATTGGAGCTACAAGATGAAATCAGAGTTTTCAAAATTAAAATAAATGTGTTGCGAGATAATTGAAAGTTTAAGTTTTGCCTGGAAAATGGAGCAGTTATGTTTATTACCTTTTACCAACAGGCCCCTTGGCCCCAATGGTGGTTGCTTAAACTAATTTAAAATTGCCAATATTTTCGCTTTTATCGCATACCGCGTCCGGTTTCAGTCAAAGGCCGTCGCCACACTGTTTAAAATTCGCTGGAGTCCGGTGACAGCGCTCTGGCAACCATAGTTGGTTTTCCTGAACGGAACTCGCAGATGAGAGTTATTACGTAGAGCTCGAACGCGGGCTTGAAGATCCAGACGTCCGAGGATTGTAGGGTGATCCACTCTGGCAGAGAGTGAGTTCGAGACGAGCAGGGCTCGAGAGCCGTTCCTCCGAATGCTGATTGTATCGAGGTGTATTAGCTGGCAACGGTTTTCATAGCTCGACAGCTGAAATCTGTTTCGCCATGGGAGATGCCGAAGGGCGAAGTGTATGAACCGGCGTTGGACAGCCTCGATTCAGTCAATCCCATTCTGGTAGTAGGGATTCCAAACAGCAGAACAATATTCCAACGTTGAGCGGACCACCGCGCAGTAAAACGATTTAAGACAATATACGTACCTAAAGTTTTTTGCTATTCCGAAGATGAACCCAAGTTGTCATGATGCCTTATCCACGATGTATGAAGTATGAGGTTTGAACGTTAGTGCCGAAGCCATGATGACTCCAAGATCCTTGATGTGAGAGTGTCTTGAAATGCTCGAGCCGAAGAAATGGTAGTTAAACTCGGATGGCGTTTCCGCGTGAACGTAACGATTGGCCATTTGCTCGGGTTTAAAACCATTCTGTTTAGATCACACCACGTACTAAAGCTGTCCAGTTCCCTCTGAAGAAGCTCGGCGGGTCCTTGTAATGTGATATTGTCGTCATTAAAGTAGAGGAGGAATATTACTGGACTGAGATGGCTTCCTTGTGGTATGCCGGATGTAGCGAAGAATGGTGCAGATAGACAGTCCTTCATGCTGATTTGGAGTAGCCTTCCATCGAGGTAGGAACGAAACCAGCGCAGAAGTTGTCCATGAATGCCGAGGTCCAATGTACGTCCATTCTCGTTGGTGACATTATTAATTTGTCGAAGAGTTGCGCTGCTATAGTAGCCCAAAATACAACTGGCATTGTTAATAAGCGCAGATTTTTCGATATCCAATCGTAGAAAACCATTACTTGCCCGGCACCACGTCAAGCCAGGTAAGTAGAATTCGTCCAGTATAACAACATCATTAGACGGGGCGGCGATCGAAACGATAAAAGAAACGGAGGAAAGATGTACATCGATCAGGCTGGAATCACGAATTCTGTCAGGTGGAAAATACACAACACACAGGAACAGATTGCGATCGGCAAGTTTCACTGATATCCACACTTTCTCGGAGCTCGCCCACCGGTCATCGTTGATTACTCGGGCTTTTATACCACGGCGAACGACGATAAGCACACCACCGCCTGATGTCTTGTTGCTGTTGAGGGCATTGCGGTTACAGCGGTAGACATCGAATGTTGAACCAAAGACCTGGCGAGACAGAGTACGGTTGTCGAGCCATATCTCGGTCAATGCGATAACGTCGTAACAGCAACCCGTGGTTGCGAGAAAATAGCTGTCCGTTGATGAATTTAAGCCACCAACATTCTGGTAGTAAATCTCGATGTTGCTGGATGACGGATCAGGTACAGCAGAGAGCGAAGCCATGTTGCCGTGTAGGAAGATCCTTTCGTCAATCCCACGAACAGTATCGGAACGGCTCACGGTCGCTTGGTCGATTGTGGTTAGGAATTCGAGGCATCCCGAATCAACTGCGTCGCGCCCCAAAATACGACTATCGTCGTCGGCGAGAGAAATGGTTGGCATCTGATAACAAGATGTCGGAGCAAAAGGCAAAAAAACTGGAAGCGAAGAATACATCAGCGCTTGAAGTGTTCGGAACAGATGTATACTTCCCATTTGCGGCAGGTTGGAAGACCCTTTCACCCATCCCACACACACAGGACCGGGACGACTGATGATCGCTGGCTGCAAGTGCTCGACTGTGGCGGGGGGATCGAGGGCTTCCATAGTGCCAACTGCGGTGCGTCCCAGTATGCGTTGAAACCTGATGGCGCGATGCGGGGAGCAGGAACGGCGAGTTTACGGCGAGAGTCGCACGATGAGCTAGAAGCGTGAATCGGTTCAACCGTTTGTATGATACTTGTCGAGAAAGGCGGCCCTTTCTCCATCCACACATACAGGACCGGGGCGACTGCTGAACGCTGGCGGCAAGGGCTCGACTGTAGTGGGGGGATCGAGGGCTTCCATAGTACCATTAGTTGGCAGCACTGCCGCTAAAAACTAATATTTTTTCTGGACTCCTTGAACAATTTCCTTTTAAAACATCTTGCGGTTTGATTGTAGAGTAAATAGAACCGGAGATATAATCAAAAGAAAATCAAGAGTTTGTTAAAATGGCGGGGGAGGGGAGGAAACCGGTCGTTAGATGTCTCCATGTGTTCAGATTATTTCAAACTTTTGAAGTTCATAAAATTCAATATTTTTCAATCACTGATAACTCGGAAACGATTCGATATATGGAAAAAAATATTAAATAAAAAAAGTTGCTTTTTAAATGAGCTAACGGAAAAAATACAAGTTTTTACAGCCTAAGAAACTTGAATGAATTCCCGATCGGTTGCAAGTGGATTGGTTGAGATCGGTTGACAATTGCTAAAACTAGAGTGAATAAAGCACCTAAATTGATGAGTGAAAAGTATCACGGGGACGCAAAGGTTAATTCAACAAATGATACACCTATCATAAATGCTCGGCAGCCGGCTGCCCAGAGCAATAAACAAATGATAACACTTCTGAGAGTTGCATAAATCGTATCATTTATCGAGGTGAATTCAGATTTGTGTAACTCTTTATTACATGAGGGATTCCATGAGAAACCGGCCGACCGCAAAATATGACCATCGTCGATTCGAACGAAACTTTGCAGGTGTGTTCGCTGTATGAATCTCCATGATATTCTGTGGCAATTGGAATATTTTGATACAAGACTAATGTTTCAAAAGGGCGTAAACGTTTCTACGTGTATAAATTTCAGTTTTTTTTGTTCGATTGTTGTATTTTGTACAGCAAAACTATCTGAGAACGAGTTACAGGGAATGAGTACTTCTATCCGAAAAAAATATACACTGAAAAAAATGTTGTGTCATTTTTCAAACAAATAAAAATTTAAGTTAAAAATTCAAATTGCGAAAAAACCCATTTTTTTAAATTTTTTATATTTTGGATACAAAAACCTAAAGAGAAAAGAAACATTTTGAATGTGATTGCATGATGGAGAAAAAATCGGTAAAAAAGTTTTTCTAACAATAACTTCGTACATATTTTTAAATTTCATACTAATTGACATACAAAATTGTAATTTTATTACAGAATATAATTCTAAGCACCATTTAAAATCAAAATGCATTTAACAAAAATCTTCCAAAATGCGATAGTTTTCGAGATATTAGGAATTTTGCTCCATCAAAAACAATTAATTCGTGTAATTATGCTCTTTTTAAAAGTTATTCGTCTTTTTAGTGTATTTGGATCATGGAGAAGTTTTCAATAAAAAAGTTTTCCTAACAACAACTTTTAACATATTTTTATAATTTATACTGTTTGCAGTCAAAAATAAAATTTTCTTTTTGAATATGATTCTAAACGCCATTTTAAATCGAAATGCTCATAGCAATATTTTTCTGAAATGTAATAGTTCACGAGATATTTTAACTTTTGTTTTAACAACACAATTATTTTGTTTTATTACGACCTTTTCATAAGTTATTCACGTTTCTCCATCAACAATAATAGGTTTTTCAAAAGGCCCATAAAATTTCCTGTAACTTTCTCTTTGACATCAAGGCGATATTGTGAAACATTTGGAAGTTACATGAAAACAACCAAAATATGATTCAACTACCGTAAACCGGGGTGACTTTGATCAGCGGGGTGACTTTGATCACTCGAAACTTTTTTCCTAGATCGCTTATTAAACCAGAATAATCTACCGAATCATTTTAATTTGAACTGATTTTTACTCTAAACTTATAAAATACTGATTTGTTATACTTTTTGAGTATATTGTTCGGTTTTTGGGTACAAAAATTACAAAAAACCGAAATTGGACTTTACCTTATTTTTACGAAGCTACGTAAAGTGTCTATTTTTTATAAAACAAATAAATCTCAGTTTAGAGCAAAAGTAATAAATTACAAGCGAGTTTTTATTTTCCTTTAGATTGGTATGTACCAACTTTAGTTTTAAGAGTATGTTTATTTTATATACATTTTTTTTTTGTAAAACTAGTCGGCAATTATTTCAAAATTTTGTAAGCTAAAATTCGCAACATTTTTTTATTGTTAAATATTTCAACGTGTTAGAATGGGTGAAACTTTTTGTAAATCTATAAAGCACTGAAATAAAACAATTTTAGCAGTTTTAAAGGTTTTCAGAATCTTTTATTCTAGTTGGACACGAATTATACGAATTTTGGTTACTCGAATTTTACAGTACATTCAAATACTTTGTATAATACCAATTAACATCTATTTAACGACGAATATCTTTCCGGAATCAGTTTAAACAAACATTTCAATGAAAAACATTGACAACGATAACTTAATGTGGGTGAACATGCAGGTTATCAAAGTCACCCCGGAATACGAAAACGGACTCCAACTTGAAATCATTTTTGGAAAAATAGCTGTAAGCGGACAATTTCAGGTAGAACCATCCAAACTTGTTCTCCATACATCAGTACATGGTTTAAAAATATTAAACTTGAAAAAAATGTGTTGCGTCTAGAAATATGCAATGATTACTTCGAAAAGTGATCAATGTCACCCCGGTTTACGGTATATAGTTTAATCATCAGACTCTATGGTTGAAATATATTTTGGTTTCTTTCATGTAACTTTCAAATGGTTAACAATATCGCCTTGATGTCAAAGGGAATGTTGCAGGAATGTTTACGGGCCTTTTGAAAAACCTATTATTGTTGATGGAGAAACGCGAATAACTCATGAAAAGGTCGTAATAAAACAAAATAATTGTGCTGTTAAAACAAAAGTTAAAATATCTCGAGAACTACTACATTTCAGAAATTTTTTGTTAAGAGCATTTCGATTTAAAATGGAATCATATTCAAAAAGAAAATTGTATTTTTGACTGCAAACAGTATAAATTATAAAAATATGTCAAAAGTTGTTGTTAGGAAAACTTTTTTATTGAAAGCTTCTCCATGATCCAAATACGCTAAAAAGTTTAGCTTTTACGTCTTTAAAACGATAAACATTAAAATTTTGACATTTTATGATGGGGTAACGCGAATAACTTTTAAAAAGAGCATAATTACACGAATTAATTGTTTTTGAAGGAGCAAAATTTCAAATATCTCGAAAACTATCGCATTTTGGAAGATTTTTGTTAAATGCATTTTAATTTTAAATGTTGCTTAGAATTATATTCTGCAGTAAAATTACAATTTTGTATGTCAATTAGTATGAAATTTAAAAACATGTACGAAGTTATTGTTAGAAAAACTTTTTAGCGATTTTTTCTCCATCATGCAATCACATTCAAAATGTTTTTTTTTCTCTTTGGGTTTTTATTCCTAAAATATAAAAAATTTTAAAAAATGTGTTTTTTCGCAATTTAAATTTTTATTATAAATTTTTGTTTTTTTTTGAAAAATTACATAACATTTTTTTCAGTGTATATTTTTTTCGGCCAGAAGTATTCATTCCCTGTAACTCGTTCTCAGATAGTTTTGCTGTATAAAGTAAAATAACCGAACAAAAAAAAATCGAAATTCATACACGTAGAAACGTTTACGCCCTTTTGAAAAGTTGCTCTTGAGTTAAAATAATCTTATTACCTTTGGAAAATATTTAGTCTTCCATGACGGTGAAACATGTAAAGTTTCATCGAAATCTAAGATGGTCGGTCACGATTTTAAAGATTTTCGGAGGAATTTTCGTGGAATTCCTCCCTTCCCAGTAACAAAAACTCCTTTCCGTGGAAAACGTGGAGATGCAGAGGTATATGCGGTCTCCACGTTTGTTACACTAACATTTCTGTTCCTTCCTCAGTAACTGTAAGGGCGTGGCTGGCGCCGTTATTGGCTTTTGAAAGTACAGAATTTTAAAAACGTGCCCATTAAAAATGGATAGCTACTCCCAGGCTCCATTCGTCGATTCTCTGTGCAATATCGCTTGTTTTGGTCAAAAACAGAGTAGCAACTACGAAATGTACGGTCATCATACTCACGTTCATTATTGAAAACTGATAATTCCTATCAATTTATAGTATGATTTTTTAGTGTTTCGGATTCTCTTCGTCAGTAACTAACACCAACATAATGGTAGTTAAATAAGTCCAAACCAGCACCAAATTGGCGCTAGTTAGATACTAAAATCCAAAAAGTCACACGTCTTGCATGAACACTAAACAACTGGCTTATACCGAGTGATGTCCCGATAGTGTGGACAGAGGTTCTGTTTGCCGACGAGGAATATGAACCGAAACTGTCTTTTGATATAAGAACCAAACGCCTGCAAAATTCCCAAATGGGTAAAAATTTAGATGAGACCAAATTTTTGTGCATAATGTAATACTACCTAACATAAAGTATGGTTTTTAGTGTTATGGATTCTTCTCGTCAGTAACTAACAACAACTTAATGCTAAAAAAATATAGCATAGAACTTAATGCTAGTTAGATAAGGTTCATATTCCTCGTCGGCAAACAGAACCTCTGTGCTTACTATCGAGACATCACTCGATATAAGTCAGTTGTTTAGCGTTCATGCAACACGTGTGCCTTTTTGGATTTTAGTGTCTAACTAGCGCCAATTTGATGCTGGTTTGGACTTATCTAACTAGCAATAAGTTAGTGTCAGTTACTGACGAGAAGAATCCGAAACACTCAAGAAAACCATATTTTATGTTAGGTCTAGGGACACAAACAATTTGGTCTCATCCAAAATTTTTCCCATTTGGGAATTTTGCATATTATCAATTTAGATAGTCTTCGATTATCGTTGTGATGTAATTGGACTATTGAGAATATGAAAGAAAGTATGCAATATGCGAATTGTGAGTTACGCTGCTTTATGAATTAAATGCGTTATTATTCATGATTCCGGTAACGTTTTCTGTTCCCGAATTGTAGAATACCAAATAAAGTATTATGCAATCAAAAACATCTTTATCACATGAATACGTCCATGACTCCGTTTAGCACCGATTAGTCTCTGGTCGCTACTAATGAGCCATTAATTCCGTTGTGATGGCTGTCCTGTGCTCTTGTCAACACGGTTCCGTCAACATAATCACTAGAAATGGTTGCTGGTTCGAACGGCAATTCCCCCATTCCCCTTTCCGCTTCCGATCAACGCCACCACGCCACATTGGCAAACAGTAGGGGGCTGGCTGCGGGTAGACTCGATGAGTGCTGGATAGGATATCAATCAAGCCATGCTGTGTTTCCCCTTCCTGGGCTTCCGTTTCCTTTTATAGTTTTTTTTCCTTGGATCCAACAAGGATTACAGCGTAATTTACAGTATTAGCAAGTTTTTTCTTGTACGCCTTTGGCTTCGCTTGTTGATCTCAAAACTTTCCCCCCGTTTCTGATGGTAATTAAATTTAATGAACGTGGAAGGAAAGTTTACGTATATTGTGGCCAAGGATACATTGCTGTGCGGGGAAAAGCAAAGAAAATTGGATCTGGGAACATTACATGGTTAAGTTTGAATTTATTTGTTTCTGTTGCTTAACTTTAGGTGAGTTCTAATCGCATTACTGAGCTTAGGGTCATCTACAATCTACCTGTTGTCCTCAAGCGTTACTTTTTGCAACGCAAACAATTCTACCTAGACCAGGAAAGTTGCCCTTAACTGAACCCTAATCCAAGGAAATTGCTACACCGCTTCGGTCAAGGCATTCTATTATTTAATTTATGGAAGCAGCCAGCTTCCCCCAGGATATTCAGATACCTGTGGTGTGGAGGAAGCTGGCTTTTCTGTTATTGTTTATTCAGAGGTTTCCTTCCGCCTTAAAGGACAGTCACCTTTGGGAAGGTTTTCCACTTAGCGCTACCTGTGCCTGCCTGCCAGCCATTGTGCGTACCGAACTGGAAATGATAGTATTAATTAATCATTAAATCCTCCACTTACCTGGTTGTGATATCGTAGACGGTGAATTGAGCAAGAAAGGAATGGCGGAAAAGTTTCTTCATGTTTTGCGCCAGCAGGAGAAACTTTCGGTCCGCCGAGATGGAGAATTTGGCTGGAGCGAGTGTTTTCTGGAAGAGAGAAGAATGGTTTTGCTGGTTAGTATGTATTAAAGTCGGTGAATTGTGACTATTTGCATGAATGATTAATTGTGATAGAGTCTGAAAGTCAGCCGAACACTTCGGAATTCTATGAATAAATTGATTAAGTGAAGAAATTGTTGACTACAGAATTTTTGCAGTGTTTCTGAGTGAAAATTTATGTTTCATTATTGTATCAAATACGACCATAATTTTTGTCCACGTTTCTAGTCAATTGCAGTGCAATGGCTCATGGCCGTTCCAGCTTCTCTATCCAGCAAGCAACCGAATGCAATGGAAGTAACATAAAACCAATATGAACATCATAAATTCCTTATCGTCTCGTCGCCCATCGTGCTCAATAAAACTCCTGTTGAACACGAAACTTGATCGTAATGCTGCCACCGTCGTCGTCGGTACGAGCTGGCCGGGCCAAAGGAAACCAACCATTTCCGTTCACACAGCATAAAGCTTTACAGTCTGTAGGTAGGGTCGTGTGATTATTTTAGTTTTATCGCAATTATAACACTAGTATTTGATGGTGTTTTAGTTGGAGAAGCGTTTATCTCATTGACTCAAACGGTTGGGAATGCGATTGGTGTTTTCGTTGCACTCAAAACGCGCGTAATTTGCAATTTCGAGGCCATTTTTGTTAATATACTAAATTAGCTATGGAATTTGCGTTACGACTTCGTCTCATCAGAATCCGACACTAACTTAGTGACAGGACTAAACTCTTTTTCTTGCGGGACATCGCTTGACGCTTGACTAGGGGTTTGCTTGGTAATCTAAATTGTGTCTACTTTTTTCGGAGCTAGCGTCAATCCGGCGCTATTTTAGTCCTATCACTAAGATAGTGTCGGATTCTGATGAGACAAAGCCGAAACGCAAATTCCATAACTGAATTGGTTATAGGTTTTGTACTCTTCACGTGCAAAAATGGTTTCAAACAATTTTCTCCTTAATAGAGAAAAATAGTTTTTGTCTAAATTGGTCTCGACTAAGGAGAAATATAGCATAGTTAATATACTGTTTCTTAGGAACAAAGCAAATATATTGATACTAATTTATACGATTTCATTGATTGTAAACCAAGCAACAACCGAAATACTACGAAACCTTTCCCATCAAGGCCGAAATAGGATCATTACCCCATACCAAGGTAGGTGAATGTGTATGCCAGGTGGCTGATATTCCGAACCGAGGGGTGAACAAATTATTGCAGTCATAAATTAGTGGGTAAACGAATTGCACTAACGGAGCCGGAAGACAGGGAGGAATGGGTTCGCTTGTTGCATGTGGGTCATCTGGTTTTCAAACCACGAGAGTGGCTGGCCTGGGAAGACTACCATGTTGTTTGATATTTGGAATAAGCAGTTAAGTGCTATATTTTATTCCATATTGGTTTTTTTGGTTGCATTTTGCGTCCAATTTGGTTTCGTCATTAAAACTAATTCATATAAAAATTAAAAGTGCAGATTTGATTTTAATGGTAGTTAGTTTAATCTCAAGAAACTATAACGATTAAAGTTTCTTCTGTATGGAACGTGTAGCAAACTGGGCGTGATATTTAGAGCTAGTACGCTTTACGGCAACTGTTGTCTGTGCCAGTTGGTTGTTCACCCATAAAATCATAGCAGTTCCATTATGAAAATCACGTACCTCATAGCGTTTTCGTTTTCGCATGATGCTTTGCTGGTGTAGTGAGCAGGAAGGCTCCATTTAGGATAGATATAAAATCATACTAGCTACCAGCACTGGTTGTGCTACGAAAAAGATTCGATCCTATTTTTGTAGCTACAAAACAAGACGGGTGGGTAATGTCAGATTTACATTCAGAGCCAAGAACATAGAAAATATATTATGCTGTTAATTCGAATGTAGCATTTTTACGTGCTTCGGAGTCATTTTTGTAGTATTTATGGAAGTCTATAACAATCAAAATTTAATAGAGTATTTTGCAATGAAAATTTTCAATTATATTTTTTAGATTCACCTTTGTTAGCCTCGGAAAGGAATTTTGTTGCCTGGAAAGGAATTGATTCCACGACAAGATTTGGCAATTCAAATACCGTTGGCGCGGAACAGAGCAAAACAATTGTATTAGCCACAACCACGAACAATATAGCCCGGATCGGGTCTCCAAATGTCGTGATATAAAGTCCTGCTTCGTTACGCTGTGAAAGTTGTAATGATACAGAAAAATAATATCCCTGTTCAAAAACAGCCTGGTGGTTTGGGTTACCTTACTTAATTGTCACAAACTGATTCTTCGCTAAAAAGGTACTAAGATAATCGAATTGCAGACGACTTATTAGCATCGACTGGATTACGGATATGGCTTGCACGAAAAAATAATTTTATTGGCTAGGCACAAACTGCCCCAAAACATCCGTAGTGGAAAAAAATTAGATTAAAGCTATTTTTTCTCCATTATCAGGAATCAGTAACAACTGGCTCAAACGGCACCTTCCCATGTTGATCAGAGATGTGTGCCTTGCCGTGATTTGTCTTTTCAACATTGTCCTGATGGGAAGGATTAGGGAAGTGGTATGGTTAGGAATATGAAAAACTTCGACACAGAGAACATAGACAATACTGAAGCATTCTTTACTCCCAAGGAAATAAAAGAAACTTCTCGATGAGCGGACATATCAACAACCCCCGAGGGCATTCTGTGATAACAGAACTACAACACCCTCGAAGAAATACTGTCATTCAAATGCGGCTTAAACTATAACTCTTAACCACACAGGGTTAAGAACAATAGCATATCCTTGAATGTTAGCTCTTTGTACATAGGTTCATCTATGTATGGAGAATCCAAAATCCGGATACGCAATTGCATTACTGTAGGGTAGTTACATATCAAAGGACATGATGTTCCATAATCGGATTCACAAAGATCTCATAAATAATACTCAGCGCGCTAAATATTAGCCATGTGATAATTGAGTTTGCAATGTCCAGCCATTGCCCCGACTAAACCACAGCAATTGTGCTTAGAAAAATGCAACAAATGCTGACATTTTCGGACTCACATCCAACAGAGAAGTCTTTGTTTGAGCGCAAGTTTACAAGCTACGCCAATGGTTGACATGTTCGGATGCTGCCCAAGAGCGAATCATATGCTTTATCCAACTTATCGGCAAGTGGTACAACTGATTCTGGACCAACGAAGTCGGTCGCAGCGCCAGCTCTGACGGTTTCGTCCGCCCATTCATTTCCAGTAATACCGGAATGATCGGGTACCCATAGAAGGTAGATAGATACTAATTTCGATCTCGATTCTGCCGAACTAAGTGCTTTCAGGGCAACCTGACTGTCAGAGCAAACACAGATTATTTTACTGCAAATCCCCTGTTGAAGTGCCGATTGTACGCCACACAGAATCGAAAAGATTTCTGCTTTGAATACGGTACAGTATCTACCAAGCGAACGAGATTAGTTTAATCTCATTTCACGACAATAGACACCAGCACCGACTCGGCCCTCCAACAAAGAACCGTCAGTATAACAAATTATGCATTATTCAAGTTGTCGCTTCATCCAATGCTAGCATAACCTAAACAAATATGCATCTTTCCCCCGCCATCCATTTAGTGGCAAGTGTTGCCAAACGCATTTTCAGCTCTTCATTTGAAAAGAAGGAAAATAGTTGGCGAAGGAATTTTAATTTTTTAACCATAATTGGTCGGTCCGACCGGACTAAGTGACAAAATATTGATTTCGAGAAAGACGGGTTTAAAGTTTAAATTGCAGCATCCTCTACGTTATAATTGGAAATTATTTTTTGCCATAATTCTTGTTTATGGTTACATATTTCAAATCTGGCAAAAGTTCAATGTAGCTGAAGGAATTCTTTATCCAGTATTGTCATTATCTCTTTTTTGAAGTTTTGCGACTTAGTCCGGTCTGACGTACCACCGATCAATTATCATAAATAATCATTTGAAATTTTCCCATTCAAACGGGATTCTGGTTTCGGCGTATTAGCTTTTTCTCAGCAGACGGTGGATTCGGCCGACAAAAAACTAGAGACTGGCCCAAAACGAGCGAGATTTTGATTTTCCCAACACCTTTCCTCCTTTGCCGCATCCAGACATAGCGAGTGCATGTGTGGTGTAGCCAACACGAATGATCCGCACTCGTATGCGAGCCCCGCTTTAGTACTCGGTTCAGTTTACGTTCGAAGCCAAATGGACTGGCCATCGAACGATATCAGTTTACCCCCATCGTTAAAGAGCTGGAGCTTCGAGCGAAAACTATTTTCATTGGGATTTCAAAATTTAGATCTCTTGGTTGATGGTTTGATAGAGCTTATAAGGATTTATTTATTTTTCACTGCGTGGGAGATTTTTGTTCCAATTGGCCCTACAAGTTAATCTTTACTGTCAGACAATGGAGCCGGCTGAATCCTAATAATCACCTTTTTTCCCGATATTGAAAGTCTCCGGACATTCAACAAGGTTGGTTAGTAGAAATTGACTAAAATCACAAATCTTTCGGTTCAAGATTTGCAGCTCGGTGCATCAATCATGAACTGGCTTCGGCCGGGTGATTAAAATCCGGTTTTTCGTTGTGTATGCTACTTTTTAACCAGCAGAAATGAAAATAATTGCATCTGGTTAGGATCAGGTAAGGTAAGGATATAAACGCATTCGTCCACCAGCCGTGTACTACTCACAATTTTTCTTTCTCGGTATTGTAGGGCAAAGTGGGCCAATTTGGACTGCTGGCCAATTCGGACCCCTGCTGTTTCTCAGCTAAGGTAATATTATGAAAAGCGGAGGTGTATATCATTTTCATGGCTGTCATGTAGCTCTGTTCTATCGCGCACATTTGCGGTTCTCAGTTTTCATGTGCATGCGCTAGGGGTGAATGTTGTTTCGGAGCACTTTTTTGAAAAATGTGTAAGCCGAAAAACAAGATTTTTGTTGGGAACAACAATTAAATAAATCAAGTGCATTATCGTGATTTTAGATCTGCCGGACAATATCTTTTATTTGATATCTTGTTTTAGGCTAGACTATCAAATGTTTTTGTTGAATCGGTATGTGAATAATGGAATATGGGTTGGTTCAATTTGAACCTTTTGTCGTATATACGATAAGTTACACGATCGCGAAAAACCCTTAGAGAAGAAAGTGTGCATATTTAGACGTTATAGCTCACCTATTGTTATGTAATTTAGCCTGGTTCTTACTTTTTATTATATACTTACTACAAAGTTTTATATATCAAAGAGAACTTTTCATTTCACAATTCAAAATCTCAGGTGCTCAATATTCGCCAGGTTCTACTCCACTTGGTCCAGCCACCGGCGACGCTGCGCTCCTCTCCGTCTCGTACCTGCCTGGTTGGAGGTGAAACCCAGCTTGGTGGGGTTGTTGTCCGGCATCCTCACAGCATGCCCCGCCTACCGTACCCTTCCAGCTTGAGCTACTTTCCGGATACTTGGCTCACCATAGAGTCGCGCAAGTTCGTGGTTTATCCTTCTTCTCCACACGCCATCCTCCTGCACACCAACGAAGATCGTTCTCAGCACCCTTCTTTCGAAGACTTCGAGAGCTTGCAGATCCTCCTCGAGCATTGTCCACGTTTCGTGCCCGTAGAAAACCACCGGTCTAATCAGTGTGTTTTACATGGTGCATTTCGTGCGGTGGTGAAGTTTCCTGGATCTCAAAGTTTTGTGGAGCCCATAGTAAGCACGACTTCCAGAGATAATACGCCTTCTGATCTCTCGGCTGGTGTTATTATCCGCAGTCACCAATGAGCCTAGATGGATGAACTCGTCAACCACATCGAACTCGTCGCCGTCGATCGTAATACTACTGCCCAAGCGTTCCCTCTCGCGATCGGTTCCGCCAGCCAGCATGTACTTTGTCTTAGACACATTTATCTTCAGTCCTACTCGTGCTGCTTCGCGCTTCAGTCGGGTATACAGATCTGCTACCGTCTCCTTGTCTCTACCGATTATGTCCACGTCGTCAGCGAAGCACACGAACTGTCCGGACCTCGTGAAAATCGTGCCCCGCATGTTGAACCCCGCTCTTCGCATTATACCTTCCAGCGCTATATTGAACAGCAGGCAGGACAACACCTTACACCATCCATCGTAGCCTTAATCAGCAGTCTTGTCAGCTTCCCAGAGAAGCCGTTCTCGTCCATCATTTTCCATAGCTCTACACGGTCCGAAGTGTCATATGCGGCTTTAAAGTCGATGAACCAGCCTGATAACTCCCGACAAATCCATTTACCAGTGGTGATAGGCGCCGGAATAGAATCTGGGATAGTACTTTGTAAGCGGCATTTGTCACTGTGATCGCTCTGTAATTTTCACAGTCCAATTTGTCGCCTTGATGACCCCTTCCTTCCACTCCTCCGGTAGCTGTTCTCTGTCCCAGATTCTTTCGATTATTCGGTGCATGCTTTCCGTCAGTTTCTCTGGACCCCCCTTGAAGAGTTCCGTTCCTAGACCATCCTTACCAGCTGCCTTGTTGTTATTGAGCTGTTGAATAGCCTCGTTAACCTCGTTCATAGTAGGCGCCGGTACATCCCCGTTGGCTGCGACATAGACATAATCGTCCTCCTCGAACGCCCGATTGTCCGCCTGCGCACCATTCCGATGTTCATCGTAGTACTGCCTCTACCTTTCGACCACCTCACGTTTGTCCATCAAGATGCCACCTTCCTTGTCTCTACACATTTCGGCCCGCGGCACAAAACCGTTGCGAGAGTCATTCAGCTTCTTGAAGAACGCCCGCGTTTCCTGAGAGCGATATAACAGCTTCATCTCCTCTCTCTCAGACTCTTCCAGGTGACACTTTTTGTCCTGAAAAAGACGAGTCTGCTGTTTTCGCTTCCGTCGATATGACTCCACGTTCTGACGAGTGGCTTGAAGCAACATCGCTGTGCATGCTGCACTTTTCTCGTCCAATATCTCTTGGCACTCGCCATCGAACCAATCGTTCCATCGACTCCTCTGTACGTATCCCAGGACGCTCTCAGCAGTGCTGCTTATGGCTTATGGCATCTCCTGGTCCAGCAGTCCTCAAGGGGAGCATCGATGAGCTCCTCCTCCGGTGGCAGCGCTGCTTCAAGATGCTGCGCGTACGTTGTCGCGACGTTGGTTTCCCTCAGTCGGTCCAGGTTATACCGCGGTGGACGCCGGTATTTTACACTGTTCACTACGGATAGTTTTGAACGCAGTTTAACCATCACCAGATAGTGGTCCGAGTCGATGTTAGCGCCCCGATAGGTCCTTACGTCGATAATGTCCGAGAAGTGCCATCTATCAATCAGAACATGATCAATTTGCGTCTCTGTTTGTTGCGGTGATCTCCAGGTGTATCGGTGCAGGAGGCGGTGCTGGAAGAAGCTGCTCCTTACGGCCATGTTCTTGGAGGTGGCGAAATCGATTAGTCTTAGGCCGTTCTCGTTCGTCTGCTGGTGGGCGCAGAACCTTCCAATTACTGGTCTGTATTCCACCTCCTGGCCAACCTGAGCATTGAGGTCGCCGATGACGATCTTGACATCATGTCTTGGGCAGCGATCCAACTACGCGTAGAATTCGTTTTTGTCGTCATCGCTACTTCCGAGGTGGGGACTTTGCACGTTAATTATACTGATGTTGAAGAACCGGCCCTTGATCCTCAACCTGCACATTCTGTCGCTGACCGGCCACTATCCGATCATACGCTTTTGCATCTCCCCCACCACCATAAAAGTTGTTCCCAGCTCGTGTGTATTGCCGCAGCTCTGGTAGATGGTGTGGTTCCTGCGAAAGACCGGCACCGTAGACCCCTTCCAACACACCTCTTGCAGCGCCACAATGTCGAACTTGCGGTCTTTCACTATATCGGCAAGTATGCGAGTGCTCCCGATAAAGTTAAGCAACCTTCAGTTCCATGTCCCAAGTTTCCAGTCTCTTGTCCGTTTCCGTTGCGTACGTCTGTGCCAATTTTGTCCATCCGAAATTTCTTGTTGAACTTCCTGAGCATGCTGTTTTCATGGTCGGCTAGCTAGGCCTGAGCCAACCCTGCAGTAACGCTCAAGGATCACGGGAGGAAAGAGATTTGGGCTAAGCGCTTATATAAAGGCAGCGCTGGCTCGCCTTGTCAGGGCTGCTTTAGGGCATGTGGTATTTAGGCCTAGAACGTATAGAGCCCACTACCTCGTCCTACCACACCCGCAGTCAGCCTCCGCTACTGGTACGGGTCGCGAATCACAACTAGTTGCTATTGCGACTAAGCATCATCCACCACCTATGACCCGCCCGGTTGCTTGCAGCTCAGCTTCCCACATAGGAACGCTGTGTGCTCGTAATGATTGATATTTAAAATTCTTTCGTCATTTAAGTAGCCATATTGATGGCTCTGACCGAGATGCGCTGAAAATTTTCACCATTGCCGAGTAGTTTTCAAAAGCTTTTTCAAAACATATTTTGGTCATTATTGCATGTCATATGTAGGTACTCTAAAGTTTGATACAACATTGTTGAACATATTTTCGGCAAGATGACGAAGAAATTGATTAAATCCATGTAGTACAACAAATGATACATGCGTTCCAGACATTATACGACTCTTCTTACGAAATTTCGAAAAGTAAGCCGTTAGCCACGACGAAAGTATGTTTTGCTAACTAGTGAACTGATTTAATTTGATGGAGATCTGGGGTTTTGCAACAGACGTGGCAAATTAATAAGTACATCTAACTGAGCAATTTCCCACTTACCAGTGTCGTATTGGCCATCAAAATTCGCTCCGAGAGATTGATCATATTGAGCAAACTAATTTCTCCCCAGTGATTTTGGTACAGGAACTCATCCGCTATGCGAAAATAAATTAAAAGAAACAACAACAGCAAAACATTAAAAAGTTTTTCATTAAATAATTAAACAAAAAATATAATTGATTTAAGATGGAATCTTACTTCCGATCCAACTTCCATTGAGCTTTTTGGGAGCATATTCTCCGTCGATTATGTCCTGCAGTTTTATCCGTTGCCCTTTGACTCGTGGTCCTTCATCTGGAGGCGTGAGAAGAACCTGTGCGATAAAGTTTAAAAAAATGCGATTAATCGGAATTTAAGTCAATATTCAAGGAAACGCATGGTTGTTTGTTCTCTCAGGGTATTTAGTAAAGTTCAGCAGCTATCATCTGCCTAACATATCGAAATACACGATTTACAAGAACGAATAATGGTAAGATATTATCTCTTAATTACCCAATCCAATAAGCCGTTTACACAGCAGACTACGTATTTGCTTGGAACTTTAAACGAAGAAATCCAATTACGACCGAAATTTTATCTTTCTCAAGTCCACAGTTTTAATCTCGGCATCCGCTTTGCGACGATTGCCAGCGTGAATTTTTACTTTTCTCATTTACCAGCTGCAGCAGCACTAAGATGAACCCAAAAGGCGCAACGCCATAAATGAAAAGAAACCTAAACGATTTTTGTAGAGCTACGTGCTCCTATCGCTGCTACTGCTGCTGCTGCTGCGGATAGTCTTAGTTCTATCAGGATATCCGGTAGCTGATGAAAGTTTCCCGGAGCGGAAGGTAGCAGGCAGGCAGGCAGCGAGCACTAATGAACTCAAAATTCGGATCGCACGCTGCTCCCGCGGGTAACGGCGAAAGGATATTCCTCGACTACCAGTCATAAATGATTCTGCTCATTATTCATCAGCAATTGTAGCAGTTTGATAAAGAAGTAGGACGCAAACCGATTTGCGATTTTCGTTTTGGTTTGGAAGCGGGAAACGGAAATTAATGCTACTGCTTGCTGAATAAAATACGACTCGAAGATATTCAGTATGAAATTGATGACAATGATGTTGAATTGAATTGGATTTTTGCGTTTCGAATTCATGTCGTCAGTAACTAGCACCGACTTGGGGCTAAGTAAGACGATGTTTCTAAATTAGTACTTCAATTAGCACTAGTTAGACACTATATCCAAACAGTCACACGACATATATGACGCCTACAACAGCTGGGAAGTTCATGTCCCGGGAAGCATAACGGCAGAAGCTCTGGTTTGCTGACGAGAAAGCAAAAACGAACGGTTGTTTTTTGGATAAGGAACCATACGCCTGGCATTATGTAATATTCATTTACATTACTCGGAACTTGCCAGTTGCTTTAAACGTCATATATGTTTTTTGACTTGTTGGATATAGTGATGAATTCGAAACACAATAATCCAATTTAATTTTAAATCAGGCCTTGTGTCCTTAATGTACAAATTGGTTCAATCCATTTTTTTCCTTTTTGGGAATGAATATTGTATAATGATTAACCCTTAAATGCGCAATGTTGTTTTAATACAACATCGCGAAAACCATCTCAAAATTATCATAGTAACGTATTAAAGCAGTGAGACAATTTTCAGAAAATTTGAAAAAAATTGGTTTGCGCCTTTAAGGGTTAATACTAAAGAAGAAGAAATCATCATTTCCAGAAACAATTCATTTGAACAATTCTCTAGATCTATCTCCCTGAAAAAATGGCCAAAAATTTAACTTCTTTGTCCAGTCCGCTAAGGTTTCGTTTTTAATGATCTCATTAAATAAATTAAATGTTCTTCTGTGCTAAGACCTTCGTGAGAGAAACCAGTGCATAAACGTGGAAAATTAAGTTTCCAACCACATTAGAGATCGGAGCTGTCGGTTTCTTCCTTTGCAGCCATGTACAGTGACACAATCTCATATTCGTACACCTCTAGTGTATATGTTTAATATTGTTTCATAAATATTGGCGCAATTTAGTATAGGTATTGTTTTGTAAATGGGGTAGTAGAATCATCATCTGTCATTTTCTGATCATTTGTAATCTAAAGAGTGCAAGTTTTCGTACACTACACATAAAAAATCATTACTTCGTGTGAAAATGGCACAATTTGATATTCGTACACTTTTGAAAAGTCAATTAATTTGTCAATTTTAAGACCTGTTTTTTCTTTATTTTTTTTGTTTTACTTAGAAAACTTAGATTTTATGACTACGGAAAAGTGTTCATTGGCACAGTTTCCTCTACACTAGTTTAAGAAATTCCCTCAAATTAACGTAATGGTTTAAAACGTAAACAAGCTGCCATTATGGGCGAAAACTAATTATTACTCACCAAAATGAAGGTAAATCACTTCATGAAATCTTTGAAATTGTTCAAAGGTTGCGTCCAACTATTTAAAATGTCGTTGATGTGGCGAAAGAGCAGATATTGCAAAAAACTTGAACTGTAAACAATTTACGATGAGGGATAAACGATTTTTAATTAGAAAAATTTGGGAAAATCGAGTAATTAATGTTATATACATGGTAAATAAATTGAATCATAGCATTTAAGTATAAGTCTGCTCTGGTACGGCTCGTAATGTATGGAGAACGGACCAAGGCCGGCGGAACCCTTTTTTCCGAGTGGGTAGTAAGATTCGAAGTGATTTCTCCTCGTACTGACGAAAGTTCAGATATGGCGTGTGTAAGTGAAAATGAAAATTCCCTGATAATATCTGGTGGCTATTTGGAAACACTCTTTGTTTACAGGGCTGTTGGTCTGACGGCTCAGCGAAAATGTGTTTGTTGAATACTGCACCCAAAATCCCGAAATCCAACGGGCATTTTTATATTACTTTTGGGTAAGATTATATTGCCTTTTTGGTAACAGACCACGCAATTGCGCATTGCGGTATTAAACTCATATTACCGCAAATGTAGAAAACGGTGGAATGACGATGTAGGATAATTCGGTCGATTTCTATAATAGTAGTAGTATAGAGTCAAACCAGCCGGAGTTCTGGCGAATTTCTACCCAAATCCAGGCCGGAATCTGCACTAATTTTGGCAGAAATAGGCGGAATTACGGATTTTTTATAGGGTAACTTGGATAGTGAAAGAAAAATTTTATGCAGTTTTCGGATCCGGCCTAGTTTCCGGATCGGATACAGCTCCTGATCTGGACCAGTACCCAAATTTGGTCCTCCCGGATCTGGATCAGTTTCCGGATCAGGACTAGTTCCCGATCCGGATCAGCTTCCGGATCCGGACAAGTTCCCTAATCTGGACCCATACCCGGTAATGGACCAGTCCCTGGATCTAGCCCATCCCTTTTTCCCGTTACCAGGTCAGGACTTGACAGTAACTCCTAGCCCTGGCCTCCTCGTGGCGTCGACTGGGATACGAGTAACCTTAGTGAAGATCGGGTAACCAACCCCGGTGGGAACTTTGGTCGTATGCTGGCAGGGAAGGGGGGGTTACCCTTCTTCGGAAGGTGGGACCTTAAGCAGTCCTGGCACGATGGCCCACCGGCGAGACAGTGGTTGGCGTAGGCCCTATAAGCCGCCCCTTAAAAAACCCACATAACGAACAATACAAAAGAGAATACGACCCAGAACAATCGGCAACGACCCAGGCGACGAATAAAGGATCACGATTGGAAACTCGGAACATGGAACTGCAGATCGCTCGGCTTCGCAGGATGTGACAGGATAATCTACGACGAGCTACACCCCCGCAACTTCGATATCGTGGCGCCGCAAGGACTTTGCTGGACGGGACAGAAGGTGTGGAAAAGCGGGCATCGAGCGGCTACCATCTACCAGAGCTGTGGTACAACCAACGAGCTGGGAACCGGCTTCATAGTGCTGGGCAAGATGCGCCAACGTGTGATCGGGTGGCAGCCGATCAACGCAAGGATGTGCAAGTTGAGGATCAAAGGCCGTTTCTTCAACTACAGCATCATCAACGTGCACTGCCCACACGAAGGAAGACCCGACGACGAGAAAGAAGCGTTCTATATGCAGCTGGAGCAGACATACGACGTTTGCCCTCTGCGAGGCGTGAAAATTGTCATCGGCGACATGAACGCACAGCTAGGGAGGGAGGCAATGTACAGACCGGTGATCGGGCCTAACAGACTGCATTCCGTTTCAAATGACAACGGCCAACGATGTGTGAACTTCGCAGCCTCCCGTGGAATGGTAATCCGAAGCACCTTCTTCCCTCGCAAAGATATCCACAAAGTCACCTGGAGATCACCGGACCAAGTAACAAAAAATCAAATCGACCACGTTCTAATCGATGGTAGATTCTTCTCGGTCATCACAAACGTCCGCACTTATCGCAGTGCGAATATAGATTCGGACCACCACCTGGTTGCAGTATGCTTGCGCTCAAAACTTTCGACAGTGCATAGCTCTCGTCGAAGCCGAACGCCGCGGCTAAACATCGAGCGGCTACAAGATGGCAGAGTGACTCAAGAATACGCGCAGCAGTTGGAAGTGGCACTACCAACGGAAAAGCAGCTAGGCGCAGTTGCCCTTGAAGATGGCTGGAGAGATATCCGATCCGCCATAGGTAGCACCGCAGCCACTGCACTAGGTACGATGGGCCCGGACCGAAGAAGCGACTGGTACGACGGCGAATGCGAGCAGTTAGTCGAAGAGAAGAATGCAGCATGGGCGAGAATGCTGCAACACCGCACGAGGGCGAACGAGGCGCGATATAAACAGGCACGGAACAGGCAGAACTCGGTTTTCCGGACCAAAAAGCGCCAGCAGGAAGACCGAGATCGCGAAGCGATGGAGCAGCTGTACCGCGCTAAAGACACACGGAAATTCTACGAGAAGTTGAACCGCTCGCGCAGGGGCCACGTACCACAGGCCGACATGTGCAGAGATACAAACGGGAATCTTCTCACGGACCAGTGTGAGGTGATCCAGAGGTGGCGGCAGCACTACGAAGAACACCTGAACGGCGATGCAGCAGACGACGAGGATGGCACGGTAACGCACCTGGGAGCACGCGCGGAAGACATTACACTACCGGCTCCGGATCTCCAAGAAATCCAGGAGGAGATCAGCCGGCTCAAAAATAATAAAGCCGCTGGGGTTGACCAAATACCAAGCGAGCTACTAAAACACGGTGGCGAGCCACTGGCTAAAGCGCTGCTCTGGGTGATTACCAAGATTTGGGAGGAGGAGATTTTACCGGAGGAGTGGATGGAAGGTGTCGTGTGTCCTATCTACAAAAAGGGCGACAAGCTGGATTGCTGTAATTACCGAGCAATCACCCTGCTGAACGCCGCCTACAAGGTACTCTCCCAAATACTATGCCGTCGACTATCACCAATTGCAAGAGAGTTCGTGGGGCAGTACCAGGCGGGTTTCATGAGCGAACGATCTACCACGGACCAGGTGTTCGCTCTTCGTCAAGTACTGCAGAAATGCCGCGAGTACAATGTGCCCACACATCATTTGTTCATCGACTTCAAAGCCGCATACGACACTATCGATCGAGATCAGCTATGGCAGATTATGCACGAGTACGGATTCCCGGACAAACTGACGCGATTAGTGAAGGCGACGATGGATCGGGTTATGTGCGTAGTACGTGTCTCAGGGACGCTCTCGAGTCCCTTCGAATCACGCAGAGGGTTACGGCAAGGTGATGGTTTCTCGTGTCTGTTATTCAACATCGTGCTGGAAGGTGTAATAAGAAGAGCAGGGATCGACACGAGTGGTACGATTTTCACAAAGTCCGTTCAGCTACTTGGCTTCGCCGATGACGTTGATATTATTGCACGAAACTTTGAGAAGATGGAGGAAGCCTACATCAGACTGAAAAGAGAAGCCAAGCGCGTCGGACTTGCCATCAACACGTCGAAGACAAAGTTCATGATAGGAAGAGGTTCACGGGAAGGGAATGAGAACCGCCCGCTTCGAGTTTGCATCGGTGGCGACGAAATCGAGGTGGTTGAAGAGTTCGTGTACTTGGGCTCACTGGTGACCGCCGACAATGATACCAGTAGAGAGATTCGTAGACGCATCGTGGCAGGAAATCGTGCTTACTTTGGCATCCGCAAGACACTTCGGTCGAACAGAGTTCGCCGTCGTACGAAGTTGACCATCTACAAGACGCTGATTAGACCGGTAGTTCTCTACGGGCACGAGACCTGGACCATGCTCATGGAGGACCAACGCGCACTTGGTGTCTTCGAACGGAAAGTGCTGCGTACCATCTACGGTGGAGTGCAGATGGAAGACGGCACATGGAGACGGCGAATGAACCATGAGTTGCATCAGCTGTTGGGGGAGCAGCCCATCTGTCATACCGCGAAAATCGGACGACTACGGTGGGCCGGGCACGTAGCCAGAATGTCGGACAATAGCCCGGTGAAAACGGTTCTCAATTGCAATCCGACCGGTACAAGAAGACGTGGCGCGCAGCGAGCACGATGGATCGACCAGGTGGAAGACGATTTGCGGACCCTTCGCAGACTGCGTGGCTGGCGACGCGCGGCCATGGACCGAGTGGAATGGAGGAATCTTTTGTATACGGCACAGGCCACTTCGGCCTTAATCTGTTTATAAAAAATAAAGGTCAGGACTTGAACCAGGCCCAGATTTGGTGCTTAGATCCAGAGAAGAGTCTGGATCCGGACTGTCAGATCGGATACGTGGATCCAAACTATATGTCTTGCTTTCCGTACATGACGGGAAGGACTGTTAATGTTTTGTGCAGTCGTTACCTTGCTGTTGACGTTCGTGATAGAAAAAAAATTCAATTTAAAATTCAATTTAACTACGACCAAAATACCCCACCACTATTCCGAGTCGGCTTTTTTCTGACTGTGCTTTGAAGCTAGCTGAGTGTGAGCCGATGGGTATCTCCGGCGACCGACATTCATTCTGGCTTAGTGGAGGTCGATTTGAATATTTCTCCGAAGGCAAAAATAATACCAATAAGTCTCATTTTTCCGGACCAAAGACTAGCCATTTAACGTCATCGATATATCGCGTGATCTAACTAAACAACACTCGACCGTGTACGAAAAAGTATTTTGTCTACGTACCCACCCGGGAAGTAGAGATTGATGGTGTAGTCTCCGAGAAGGGCGTTGATTGCGAAATAGGGGATGGCTTCTTCCATATCCCTGTGCTTCAGTGTAAATTCTGGTATGCAAGCAATTGTGTTCAGTAAAAATCGAGGAGTATTAGAAAACTTATTTTCGAGCCTTTCGCCGGATTTGTTCTTCGAAATGTTTTTCTTTTGAACGGGGCTCATCTACTTGTTCGCTTTTTTGTAGCCCGGGCATGAAATGAAGAACCCATTGTAGAAATAAGGCACGGAGTGGAAAATGCGGAGAGGATCAAGACATTGGCTCCTGGTTTCGGATAGTCCACATGGGACATCCAAAACTTCAAGTGTCTCTATATTTCAGTCATATTATTTTTCTAGGTTTACATCCGACGTAGATCTTCCTCAATTTTATTATTCGCCATGGCCGAAAACAATATTGAGGAGCGTTTTGGGGATCAAAACGTGTTATTTCAATCGGATTAGTCTTTGCTCGGTACCAGGTATTGAAGTTGTCGCTTGTTAAATCCGAATCATAGGAAAATATTTATTGAGATTCTTTCCATATACATCGTACCTCAACTGGTTCGAGAAGATTTCAACTCCCACGGCATGTCATGGTGTTGTCTTCATGCTGATAACCGATCTACCTTACTGCATGATATTCGCGACAATTTCAGTATGACCATCTTGAATACAGTGGAAATAACACGAATGCCTACCAGCGCGGCCAAGTGCGTTAGATTTATCGTTGTACTCTGTCTCATTATTGTGCCCGTTGATTGAAAGTGCTACGCGTCCACTATATCCGAAACAATCGAATCAAAATGAGAAATTCCTCCGGTGGCAGTGTGCAACGTTTTGATTGGCTTGTTTTTCTACACTGAGATTAAAGGTCAGACGAAACGAATACCTGGCGCGAACAATCGTGGACGGTTTCCCACTCCGTTGTGGGCAGAGAGTGCTCAGAGGTCCTATAAAAACTTTTTGAACGTCAGATCGCCCAAATTTTTCCGAATATGCGGGCCGTTAGAAACGCAAATAAAAAACTTACTGCAAACTGAAAAACGCGGTTATTGGCACCGGTTCGTCAACGGATTAACGAGAGAACCAATATTTCGTTTAACAGCTGGGCCCTAAGTCGTGTACTTGATTCGACCTTTGATCGGAATACACGGAACTAAGAATTCTTTATCGGCGACAACAGCATTCCACGTAAATTCACATTCAAATGATAGACGTTTCGCGATGAAATTACAATAATGTATATAAACGTAAAAATTGTTTTGTTCAAACACACAAATTTATCTGACAGAAAAGATACTCGCGCTAAGCATTTTCCCCACAAAACTTATGGTTTTATATTTACCTACGACCATGTCTACATCGTTACAGTTCCAAGTAGGCACTTCGATCGATGGATCATGGAAAGCACCCCTAATTTTCCCTGAGAGAATATGGGCGATCCTAGATTCTTTATATTGAAGTCGTTCCGAATCGCCTGATACAAATATTGGTTTGAGTTCATTCGCATTGATCTGTTCCGGCTAATAAGAAAAGTGACATTTAGATTAGAATGGTAATGAGAAGGCGGACACTTAGGCATTAGAAGGTAATGTTTGTGAAACATCGTGCAGCTTTAACAAATTTTTCAGTTAGATTTAGAGTTAGAGAACGCTCGAAAGTTGGCAAATTTTGTGGGATAATGGAAGTTAAGGAATCCCACAGGCATTAACCAACCTTGGTTTAATAGGATGGATGAATGTCGTGACTTCCTTCGGGTGGCATCTCGGGTCATGTCTAATCATTATACGCTGAATGCGCATCTTCGGCGTATTGGGGTCGTAAAGAGCGTTCTCTGCGCTTGCGGTGACGGCTATCGCGGCATTAAACATGTTGTCTGGTCGTGCGTCTAGTGTTCTACACACCAACTAAACTAAATTTTACCGTTGAGGTATTTCGAAACTTACCACAATCTAGCAAACCGTAATTGACGAAATGACGAAATATAACCGTGCTCTGTTTAATTTTACATGAAAGATGTACTTTCCAAGCGCAGTGCCATAAAGGGCGAACACGAAATTATTGCGACACCGAAAATGTTATGCTAATTTTCTTATGATGTTTAAAATCAAACCAAAATTTTAGGGTAGTTTTATACATATATTTAGTTCAAAAATCAAAAGAAAAGTTAATCGATGGAGCCTTGAGTGTAAAATTGAACGCATTTTCGCTTGATGCCCTCCATCAAAGTCTTTACAGTGTCATCCGGTACCAGTTTCTCAGTTTTTTCCATTTTCTTAACATGTCCTTCTCGTCTTTGACTGTCTTCTTGCTCTTCCGAAGTTCCCGCTTCATCATTGCCCAGTACTGTTCCACCGGGCAGAGCTCCGGACAGTTTGGCGGATTCATGTCCTTTGGAACAAAAGGGAGAGAATTGGCCTCATACCACTCCAGGACACTTTTAGAATAGTGGCATGATGCCAAATCTGGTCAAAATAGCGGAGCTTCGTTGTGCTGCTGCAAGAACGGCAAAAGGTGCTTCTCGAGGCACTCAGCTTTGTAGATCTCGCCATTTACTGTCCCCTTTGTCACGAAAGGCTCACTCCTCAGTCCGCAAGAGCAGATGGCCTGCCAAATGAGATATTTGGAGGCGAATTTCGACATTTTCTTCTTCTTAAATTTGTCGTCCACATAGAACTTGCTCTTGCCGGTGAAAAACTTCAATCCCGGAATTTGTTTAAAATCGGCTTTTATATACGTTTCGTCGTCCATCACACAGCAGCCATATTTTGTCAGCATCTTCTCGTAGAGCTTCCGTGCCCGAGTTTTAGCCGTCGATTGTTGCCGCTCATCGCGGTTTGGGAAGTTCTGTACCTTGTATGTATGTAGTCCAGCTCTCTTCTTTGAATTCTGGACGTAGCTCTGCGACACGCCGATCTTTTTAGCCAAATCACGGCTTGAGACGTTGGGATTTGCTTTAATCATCCGCTTCACCTTTCCCTCCGTCTTTGTGTTCTCCGGTCCCGGTTTTCTTCCAGCTCCTTTGCCGTGGTCCAACGTCAACCGCTCCTGGAACCGCTTCAACACTCTGGAGACGGTTGAATGGTGAATGTTCAACATTTTTCCCAACTGCCGGTGTGACAGGTCAGGAAATTCCAGGTGTTTGGAAATAATTTGTTTTCTCGAATCGCGTTGGTTCACCTCCATTTTCGTTGAATCGAAAAACACGACTTCGAGTTTGACAGCATGTAAACAATACACATCAATGAAAAAGTGTGCAAAATTTGGTTGATTTTTACCCAATGGTAAAAATGTTATGCCCTGTTGAATGTGTCGCAATAATTTCGTGATCGCCCTTTATGTTGAGTAAAATTACGTGACTCGCAAAATTCAACCATGTTAAATTTAAAATCAAATGTAAAACTATTTCATTTTTGATGCTCGTATAGTCATGGTCAAGAGACGTAAATTTAGACGATTTTTTCTAGTTGTATAGTGCCAGATCTGCGTTAAACGAATCCCTTCGGCCTGGTTCTAGTCCGAGATATGTTGGCTAGGGCATTGCAATAAAAATTTTTTTTTGGATTCTCAAAGGCCCCTTCTCTCATATTGTGACAAATGTCAAAGTAAGCTCAGATGCCATTTCACATCATTTGGACAATTTTAGACCACCGCCCACCTCGCTTGAAATTTTTTGAAATTGGTGCTATGGGAAAATATGGAGGAAAAATATATTAAATGCAATAACTTTTGAAGTAGCAATCAGAAAATTAAAATTTATACCTCTTTTGGAAGGAAATTTTCTTAGTATTTGAATGGAGATATATTTGTTTCTAGAAAAATACGGGAAAGTGGGGTACCGGGTAATTTTGGCCCCAAAATCCCCTATTTTTAATGATTTTTCTGCTCCGTGATGCAAATCATACGTATTTTGTAGTTTTTCTAATGTGAAAAAATCTCAGAAATCGAACGGAACCCTTTTGACCTTAGTCCGAATACGAGAAGTTGGGGTTATAGGGCTTTTTGTCAGTCAAATTAAATTTTATCGTTTTCTCATGCATATATCTCTATTATTCTTCAATCAATTTTCAAAAAATGTATCTTATTGAACGTGTAAAATTCTGAGGAATAAAACAAAAATAAAAGCGTTAAAGGTAAAATTCAGAAACATCAAACTTTTTGATATTTACTTTACAAATCTCATTTTTTTCATTATTTGTCCTAATACCTAAACTTCCCCTATTTTTCCAGGAGTGAAACTTTTCTCATGTGATCCCTAAGCATATTTTACACTAAAAGTAGTAAATTAAATAAGAATTTTGTTGTTAAATGGAGTTAATATGTGCGATTTTATAATAAAAATGTGAAATCGACACTATATGTCAGGTAATTTGATGTTCCTGAATTTTACCGGTAACGAATCTATTTTTGTTATAATCCTAAGGATTTTCCACGTTCAACAAGATATAGTATATGAAAATTGAGTGGAGAATAATAGAGATATATTCACGAGAAAATGATGAAGTTTAATATGAATGACAAAAGGCCATTTAACCCCAACTTCTCGTATTCGGACTAAGGTCAAAAGGGTTCCGTTCGATTTCTGAGATTTTTTCACATTAAAAAACTACAAAATATGTATGACATGCATCACGGAGCCGAAAAATCATTAAAAATAGGGGATTTTGGGGCCAAAATGACCCCACTTTCCCGTATTTTTCTAGAGACAAACATATCTCTATTCAAATACTAAGATTATTTCCTTCCAAAAGAGGTATAAATTTTAATTTTCTGATTGCTACTTCAAAAGTTATTGCATTTAATGTATTTTTCCTCCATATTTTCCCATAGTACCAATTTCAAAAAAATTCAAGCGAGGTGGGCGGGGGTCCAAAATTGTCCAAATGATGTGAAATTTGGCATCTGAGCTTACTTTGACATTTGTCACAATATGAGAGGGGGGGCCTTCGAGAATTCAGGAAAAAAAATTTTTGCAATGCCCCAATGTTGGCTATCCTCTAAATTTATTTATATCTACTCTTTTGGTTGACTTACTAACAGGTACCTGCAAATGTGATCCTAAGAGTTCCAAGCGGATCCAAGGAGGCCAGTTGGCGATCCGGTTCATGATGTTGGGATCAACAATCTTTTACCTTCCTTATACAAAGTCTACTGATTTTTACAGTGATTGTTTCTCCTTGCTTCAATTTTTAATCAAGCGATTATTCATGTTAACCCTTAAAGGCGCAAAGCAATTTTTTTCAAATTTTCTGAAAATTGTCTAACAGTTTTAATACGTTGCTATGAAAATTTTGAGATGGTTTTCGCAATGTTGTTTTAAAACAACATTGCGCATTTAAGGGTTAAAAAATTACGAATTGTTTATATTGTCCCTAAAAATATTTCTAACTGCATACCATAGTCTGAATAAAGTTGTATATTAATATTTTTGTCTATCGATCTGAACTCATTGTTTTAAGATGTAGATGTGTCAAAATGTATTGCCATGAGTATAAATATAATAAATAATTCCAAATTTCAAACAAATCCTAATAATTCTCAAAAAATTTAAATTGTAAAGCAAAGAGATTTGTATCAGAATAAAAATATGCAATTGTTTTACATCGAGGATTTCCAACGCAAGAATTTTGTGCGAAAAAAAACACATACGTGGTTAATCTCAGATTTTGATTTGTTCCAAACTTTCGAGTGGGTAATTCCCCCCTTCGGTAATTTTCGAGTAAGTAGTACTACCCATACTACCCACGCATTCCGCCGGCCCTGGAACGGACAGTTATAATGCCTGTGTTCTGAGCAAGAAGCTGTTCATCAATGAGAAGAACAAAGAATTGATAATTTATTTACTAAACAACATTGAAACATTTTATCGGAATATTGGAAAGATTGTGAACTTTGTCTACGAGTCCAAATTCAACATCTTTAACTCAAATGGCTGTTGCTTCGAAGGGAGAAAATCGAACTCAGACCTGGACGTAAAAGCCTTATAACAGCAGCCAAGCGCCGAGACAGTGATTTTTTTTGTATGGAGTATTATATGTCCGCTAGAAGTGCTAGAAATATGGTCTTCATTGATGGAATAATGGATCGGAATGTGTATTTTAATATGAATATCTTAAAATAAATTTTAAAGCAAAACTTCCATAAAATGGTACTTTTACTAAGGTACTTGGTACTTTCACTGGGTATTGGAAATTCGATCAGGAGAAGAACCTAAAGCATAAGGCGTGCAAAAAACGTTAGGAGTAAATTTATAATTGTTTGAATGTTATGGATTCTCCACTGCGGACCCCGTTTTTAAACTGATTACAAAAATAAATAGGAGTATTTGGATGAAAAGTGCGAAACTATCCGGATTATAATGAGAATGATCTTTGAAGAATTAGAATAGAATTAGAAGAATGGGATAAAAATTAAGTTGAATACACACAAAAACTAGTGGTCAGCATTCCAATGCGATTGAAAACTGTAATTACAAACAAAAGCTAGCACATTGAATATTTATTGTAGTATTTTCAATTGATTTTTGAAAAAAAAAATGTGTACTGTACGAATATGCGATTGCGTGTATATTTGACTATTTTTAGAATTATGATTATTTTTGAAAAAATGAGCATTTGTAGTACAAAGATAATTATTGTATCTTCCCTATGCTGTCTAGTAAACTATTTCTACATATATAAAATGTCTGGTAAACTTATATTTTAATTGTAAAATGCATATAAGCATTCCGCATAGCGGTGTACGAAAATGAGATTGTGTCACTGTATATCATTGCAACGTATTCCGTTTTGTGACTCGCTTCGGTGACTAGCCCAACTTGTAAGATGCCTCGGGTACTAGGTGATAATAGTCATTTGGAGTCGATGAAAAACCGTTGAAGTGAAATTTAGCCTTATACAAGCCGTCACGGGTGATGGCAAATAGGAGTCTGCCTTGAATGTGTGTGTGTGTGTGTGCAGAAGCGACGTTTACGCTATCGAGCGAAACAAAGGCGATTGCCGATGTGCTTCAAATGACATTTGGTTCATTTGAAAGTCGCTCAAGAAGAAAAAAGGTAACAAACCGCACGTTCGCAAAGCAAATTTACCTCTGCACTTGTTTACCTTCATGGGAAGTTAGCTTTCGGTTGATTTGAAATAATATTTGCATGTTGAAACTCAATGATTGGTGAAATTTCAATTTGTTTGTGCTTTCCACTAACTAACAACCCTGGACCCTGGAGTTCGTCTCGTATAAACTAATTTCACCGAATAATTTTCAAAACGTTCAATCAAATTTTCTGAAGTAAACATTTACAATCATCCGACCGAAATCTTTGCCCACTAGAGCAACCGCCTAAGCTTGGCTTTCCAACGCCAATTTGATTGGTCCCCTACCCACCACAAAGCGATTTAGACGAAATCCGATTCATCCATCCAAAATCGCTACAGAATTGTGTACCCAAATCGCCTGTGAGAGATAGAAAAACATGCGCCGCAATGGTCGTCACGACGAGAATGGTCTGGTTTATCACGGTAGCGGGTATGCACAGAAAATAGAAACAGGCCGCTCGGCCTAATCCCCCGATCCAATTGGTTTCGATCACTGCCCACAAAATAGTGAAATTGAATTATCGTTGACTGAATGGTGATTGGCTTTTGGGGTGAGGCGGTGGGGGGAGGGCTGAATTGATTCGCGAATTGTTCGATGCAGTAGAGAGTCAAATGAAGTTTTAGATACAATCTAATTGGCCATAAGCCGTGCGTTTGATTCAACAGCGCGGAATCAAGGATTGAAGAAGGGCCGTCCTATCTGGATTCAATTTTGCCCCATAATATGACTGTTTTGTCTTCGAATAACAAAATACAATAACAAACGTTGGAGACAAGAAAAGTGTTATGTAATTCGAAAATCACACAGACAATCCCATAACCTCAAAGATGATACTATCGACTACGATAATTGTCACATTTACATACTAATCATAGCATAACTGGCTTTTATCTCGATAAAATTTAAGCATTATTACGGGAAAAAGACCTACGTACTATCGAATTACAAAATTGAACTTTAAAGATACAGGTTAACGTTTCGATTTAGTCTTATCAGTATGTGGCAATTGACTTGGCTACGCAGAAGTTTAATCTTTCCTTCATTTCATATGGCAGTTCATAGAGCTTCCCAAAGTTCGAAAGCCCTCTTTTTGTTAATAAAATTTGCTCATCAGTGACTCATAAAAAAGGTTGTTTTTCAGAGATTTTTTGAACATGAAAATAACAAAAAAATAATAAATTATCTTTTGCGTATTTTTTAACATAGTCTCACAATTTGAAACGAAAACAGTTGAATAGTTGTTGTTTTGAAGCAGATTAAGCGTCCTGAAATCATCTTCAAGTTATCCAAAGGGTACTTTAGTGTAAAATAAAAACTACAAAAGTTATACAAATAAAACCGTTTTTTAAGAAACACCTAAAAGCTTACATTTTGATTTCTCGTGCAACAAAAAGTATAACAGCGATAGCTTGCATGTCTTCAGCCAATTTGTCTTAAATGTGTCGCTTTACAACTTCATCGAAGACAGTATCCAAGTAACATTTAAAGTTTTGTAGCACACTACAAGATCAATCTAAGTTTTAAGAGCTGCTTCAAGGGTGTCATGAAACTTCAATTGTTACATGGGTAGAGCTCTATCTCGAACCGTTAAAAAGTTCAATTTAAAATATTACTAAAATTAGAACCACCCTAACATCTATTTAAACAAAAAAAGGGGCTTGCAAAGTACAACAACTTTGCCAAACATATTGAATGACTTAGTCATTCAATTTTGGCAAAAAGTTAAAATTCCTGCTAAATTCACATTCTGGACTGGACTGTGCATTCTTTACAATTTTTTACATTTGTCATATTTTTCCATGTTTTACATTTTTTTATGTTTTTTTACGTTTCTTACATTTTTATTTTTTATATATTTTACATATTTTATATTTGCATTTTTTACAGTTTTTACATTACATACAATTTTGAAGCTTTTGCATTTTTTACATTTTTTACATTTTTTTTCATTTTTAATATTTTTACAGTTTTACATTACATACAATTTTGAGTTTTTTCATTTTTAACATTTTTTGAATTTTTTACATTTTTTATATTTTTACATTTTTTACATCTTTTACATTTTTTAAATTTTTTTCCATTTTTTACATTTTTATTATTTTTTAGATTTTTTACATTTTTGCTTTTTTATATTTTTTACATACTTTACAATTTGACATTTTTACATTTTTTACATTTTTCACATTTTTTACATTTTTCACAGTTTTAACATTTTTGAAATTTTTTACAATTTTGACATTTTTTACATTTTTTTCATTTTTTACATTTTTTACATTTTTCCAGTTTTACATTACATACAATTTTGAGTTTTTTCATTTTTAACATTTTTTGATTTTTTTACATTTTTAATATTTTTACATTTTTTAAAAAATTTTAAATTTTTTAAATTTTTTAAATTTTTTAAATTTTTTAAATTTTTTAAATTTTTTAAATTTTTTAAATTTTTTAAATTTTTTAAATTTTTTAAATTTTTTAAATTTTTTAAATTTTTTAAATTTTTTAAATTTTTTAAATTTTTTACATTTTTTAAATTTTTTAAATTTTTTAACATTTTTTATATTTTTGCATTTTTTACATTTTTACAGTTTTACAGTTTTACATTACATACAATTTTGAGTTTCTTCACTTTTAACATTTTTTAAATTTTTTATATTTTTTACATTTTTTTACTTTTTTTACATTTTTTACATTTTTTACATTTTTTACATTTTTTACATTTTTTACATTTTTTACATTTTTTACATTTTTTACATTTTTTACATTTTTTACAATTTTGACATTTTTTACATTTTTTACATTTTTTGCATTTTTTACATTTTTTACATTTTTTACATTCTTTACATTTTTTACAGTTTTTACATTTTTTACATTTTTTACCTTTTTTACATTTTTTACATTTTTTACATTTTTTACATTTTAACATTTTTACATTTTTTACATTTTTTACATTTTTTACATTTTTTATATTTTTTACATTTTTTAAATTTTTCCAGTTTTTTATTACATACAATTTTAAGTTTTTTCATTTTTAACATTTTTTGATTTTTTTTACATTTTTACATTTTTTACATTTTTTTTAAATTTTTTAACATTTTTTACATTTTTTACAATTTTAACATTTTTTACATTTTTTACATTTTTTACATTTTTTACATTTTTTACATTTTTTACATTTTTTACATTTTTTACATTTTTTACATTTTTTACATTTTTTACATTTTTTATATTTTTTACATTTTTTACATTTTTTACATTTTTTACATTTTTTACATTTTTTACATTTTTTACATTTTTTACATTTTTTACATTTTTTACATTTTTTACATTTTTTACATTTTTTACATTTTTTACATTTTTTACATTTTTTACATTTTTTACATTTTTTACATTTTTACATTTTTTACATTTTTTACATTTTTTACATTTTTTACATTTTTTACATTTTTTACATTTTTTACATTTTTTACATTTTTTACATTTTTTACATTTTTTACATTTTTTACATTTTTTACATTTTTTACATTTTGTACATTTTTTACATTTTTTGCATTTTTCATATTTTTTACATTTTTTACATTTTTTACATTTTTTACATTTTTTACATTTTTTACATTTTTTACATTTTTTACATTTTTTACATTTTTTACATTTTTTACATTTTTTACATTTTTTACATTTTTTACATTTTTTACATTTTTTACATTTTTTACATTTTTTACATTTTTTACATTTTTTACATTTTTTACATTTTTTACATTTTTTACATTTTCTACACTTTTTACATTTTTTACATTTTTTACATTTTTTACATTTTTTACATTTTTTACATTTTTTACATTTTTTACATTTTTTACATTTTTTACATTTTTTACATTTTTTGCATTTTTTGCATTTTTTATATTTTTTACATTTTTTACATTTTTTACATTTTTTACATTTTTTACATTTTTTACATTTTTTACATTTTTTACATTTTTTACATTTTTTACATTTTTTACATTTTTTACATTTTTGCATTTTTTAATTTTTTACATTTTTTACATTTTTTACATTTTTTACATTTTTTGCGTTTTTTACATTTTTTACATTGTTTACATTTTTCACATTTTTCACATTTTTTACATTTTTTACATTTTTTACATTTTTTACATTTTTTACATTTTTTACATTTTTTACTTTTTTGCATTTTTTACATTTTTTACATTTTTTACATTTTTAACATTTTTTGCATTTTTTACATTTTCTACATTTTCTACATTTTTTACATTTTTAACATATTTTACATTTTTACATTTTTTACATTTTTGACGTTTTTTAAATTTTTTACATTTTTTACATTTTTTACATTTTTTACATTTTTTACATTTTTTACATTTTTTAAATTTTTTACATTTTTTACATTTTTTACATTTTTTACATTTTTTACATTTTTTACATTTTTTACATTTTTTACATTTTTTACATTTTTTACATTTTTTACATTTTTTACATTTTTTACATTTTTTACATTTTTTACATTTTTTACATTTTTTACATTTTTTACATTTTTTACATTTTTTACATTTTTTACATTTTTTACATTTTTTACATTTTTTACATTTTTTACATTTTTTACATTTTTTACATTTTTTACATTTTTTACATTTTTTACATTTTTTACATTTTTTGCATTTTTTACGTTTTTCACATTCTTTGCGTTTTTTACTTTTTGCGTATTTTTTGCATTTTTTATATTTTTGACATTACATTTTTTGTATGTTTAACATTTTTGACTTGTATTACTTTTTAACATTTTTGCTTTTTTTACCTTTTTGTTATTTTTTACATTTGCTACATTTTTTGCATATTTTTCATTTTTTACATATTTTAAATGCTTTAAATTTTTTAAATCTACATTTTTTTAATTCTTGGCATTTTTTAAATTTTGTCACATTTTTTACATTTTTTACATTTTGACATTTTTTTACATTTTTTATATTTTTAACATTTCTAACATTTTGAACATTTTGAACATTTTGAACATTTTGAACATTCTGAACATTTTGAACATTTTGAACATTTTGAACATTTTGAACATTCTGAACATTTTGAACATTCTGAACATTCTAAACATTCTGAACATTCTGAATATTCTGAACATTCTGAACATTCTGAACATTCTGAACATTCTGAACATTCTGAACATTCTGAACATTCTGAACATTCTGAACATTCTGAACATTCTGAACATTCTGAACATTATGAATATTCTGAACATTCTGAACATTCTGAACATTCTGAACATTCTGAACATTCTGAATATTCTGAATATTCTGAATATTCTGAACATTCTGAATATTCTGAATATTCTGAACATTCTGAACATTCTGAACATTCTGAACATTCTGAACATTCTGAACATTCTGAACATTCCGAACATTCCGAACATTCCGAACATTCCGAACATTCCGAACATTCCGAACATTCCGAACATTCCGAACATTCCGAACATTCCGAACATTCTGAACATTCCGAACATTCCGAACATTCCGAACATTCTGAACATTCTGAACATTCTGAACATTCTGAACATTCTGAACATTCTGAACATTCTGAACATTCTGAACATTCTGAACATTCTGAACATTCTGAACATTCTGAACATTCTGAACATTCTGAACATTCTGAACATTCTGAACATTCTGAACATTCTGAACATTCTGAACATTCTGAACATTCTAAACATTCTGAACATTCTGAACATTCTGAACATTCTGAACATTCTGAACATTCTGAACATTCTGAACATTCTGAACATTCTGAACATTCTGAACATTCTGAACATTCTGAACATTCTGAACATTCTGAACATTCTGAACATTCTGAACATTCTGAACATTCTGAACATTCTGAACATTCTGAACATTCTGAACATTCTGAACATTCTGAACATTCTGAACATTCTGAACATTCTGAACATTCTGAACATTCTGAACATTCTGAACATTCTGAACATTCTGAACATTCTGAACATTCTGAACATTCTGAACATTCTGAACATTCTGAACATTCTGAACATTCTGAACATTCTGAACATTCTGAACATTCTGAACATTCTGAACATTCTGAACATTCTGAACATTCTGAACATTCTGAACATTCTGAACATTCTGAACATTCTGAACATTCTGAACATTCTGAACATTCTGAACATTCTGAACATTCTGAACATTCTGAACATTCTGAACATTCTGAACATTCTGAACATTCTGAACATTCTGAACATTCTGAACATTCTGAACATTCTGAACATTCTGAACATTCTGAACATTCTGAACATTCTGAACATTCTGAACATGTTGAACATTCTGAACATTCTGAACATTTTGAACATTTTTAATTTTTTGTAGCATGTTTTTTCCATTTTTCATATTGTCAACTTTTTTACATATTTTAATTTTTATACATTTTATTATTTTTTTTCCTTTTTCACATTTCACATTTTTTTTCATTGTTAACACATTTCAAATATTTTAATTTTTTACATTTTAACACGTTTACAATTTTTTACATTTTTAGCATCCTTTACATTTTTTACATTTTTCGCCTTTTCTAACCTTTTTAATTTTTTTACTTTTTTATCTTTTTTGCCATATTTAATTTTTTATTAATTTTTTACCTTATTAACCCTTTTATTTTTTACCTTTTTTACATATTTTACATCTTTAACATTTAAAAAAAATTGTATTTTTTATAATTTTTACATTACATTTTTTTTATTTTTAACATTTTTGACCTGTTTTACTCATTTTGCTTTTTTGCCATATTAACCTTCTACATTTTTTTGCATTTTTAGCTTTTTTACATTTTTTATATTTTTTACATTTCTTACTTATTCTACAATCTTTAAACTTTTTGCATTTTTACATAGCGACATTTTTTACATGTTCTACATGTTTAAGATTTTTTACATTTTTTACATTTTTTGCATGTTTTACATTTTTTCACATTTCTTACATATTTCACATTTTTACATTTCTTGCATTTTTACATATTTAATATTTTTTATATTACATTTTTTCTAAATTTTTTGACTCTTTTACCTGTTTTACCTTTTCTACCTTTTTTGTTTTGTTTGCCTTGTTACGTTTTTTCCCTTTTGTTTTTTAACATCTTTTTTTACAATTTTTACATTGCTTACACATTGAATTTTTTTACATTGTTTTACATTTCTAATATTTTTTGCATTTTTAACATTTCGAACATTTATTACACTTTTTACATTTTCTACATTTTTTATCTTTTTTACATTTTTTTAAAATATTTTACATATTTTACGTTTGTAACAATTTTCACCTTTTTATCGTTTTTTACATAGAGGAGTAACTTTTTACTTTTTACCATTACCTTTGTTAAAAAGATAAAAAAAGTAAAAAGGTAAAAAAGTAGTAAAGGTAAAACAGGGTTAAAAGTGTAAAAACGGTGAAAAGTGTAAAAAAGATTAAACTGGCAAGAAAGGTAAATGAGATAGAAAAGGAAAAAATGCATTAGAGGTAAGAAAGGTTAAAAAGTTAAAAAAGGTAAAAAGGTAAAAAAGGTAAAAAAGATAAAAAAGATAAAAAAGCTAAAAAAGGTAAAAAAGGTAAAAAAGGTAAAAAAGGTAAAAAAGCTAAAAAAGATAAAAAAGGTAAAAAAGGTAAAAAAGGTAAAAAAGGTAAAAAAGGTAAAAAGGGCAAAAAGGCAAAAAAGGTAAAAAGGATAAAAAGGTAAAACAGATGAAAAATGACAAACATGTAAAAAGACAAAAAGGTGTACAGGTAGAAGATGTAAAAAAGGTAAAGGAAGTAAAAAAGGAAAAAGGTAAAAGATAAAGTAGTGAGCAAAATTACCTTGATGCAAAGGTAAAGTTACGGGAAATGTTATGGGCTTTTTGTAGAACCTGTTGCAGTTGATGGAGAAATGCGAATAGCTTATGAAAAGGTCCTAATAAAGTAAAATAATTATTGTGTTGTTAAAACAAAATTTAAAATATCTCGGGAACTGCTACAGATTGTTTTTTATTTTGTGCATTTTGATTTAAAATGGCATTTAGAATTATATTCAATAAGAAAATTCTATTTTGACTGCAAATAGTATGTTTAGTAACTACAAGGATACACCCTATGCTACAACCCTGCATCATCTCATCATTCAACCACGGTCCCCACACTACCATGGGTTCAGCAGCACAGCAGGTAGATTCTGCGCAAAGTGGATAATAGCAAGCTAATCCAGAGGCAAACCATCATCATTTAACCGGCAACTACAACCATACACACATTAGGGAATGTGGTGGAGAGTCATCATCATCGTCGCGACGGTAGAGCGAGAGCAGTGATCACGATACCACTACTGATAAGGATCACACTGATAGCAGCACATCGTGAGAGCGTAAGAGAGATCGGACCGATCGCCAAAAACATCGCAGACCACATCGGAGGTCTGCTGACCTACTATCAGTGAGAAGCAAGGCAGTGCAGTACCAACCAGTAATCAGATCAGTTTGATCAGTTGAGCACGCGATCCGTTAAATTCATTAATTATGTACCTAGTTTAAATTAATTAAAATTATTATCGATCAGAAATATATGTAGTTTATTAAAGCTTGTGTTAATGGTACATCGCGAGTGTTCCTTGGTCATTTGATGCCCGAAAACCCTATACCACAAGTGATCGTCGCCTGAGTACCCGCGGGCAGTCCGTTCCCGATTATCTCCAGCCAGCAGCAGCAATTTTCCATCTTCAATCCGTGGTGAGTGCAGAAACAGTCCGGCAAAGGATTTTTAACCCCATCGGTGTTGGCCCGGACCCATTGGAGCCAACATTTTGGTCCTTCGAGCCGGATCGTCGGACTGGCATCAAACTCCACGGTCATTCCAAAAGGACCCATCGGCGCTACTCACGCGCCATTGTAGCTGTTGGCATTGTACTCGGACGCCATCGCGACCTACATGACGCTAGGAGTTGGCGTCATTATCACCCAGAACAATAGCGCAACCCAATCGACGCTAAGGATTCGCCATCTTTTCGGAACATCAAACCTTCGACTGGACATTCGCGCCAAAGGATTTTTCTCAGGTGAGTTGATCCACTACCATATGTCCAGCCGAAGCTGGCACCTTACTCAGTGCTAACACTCGCCTTTACCATTTTCGTTGGTCATCGAGCTGCGTTTCGTGGATACGAAAACTTCCTGCCGTAGTTCCGCTAGTCAGTTAAAATAACTCAGGTGCATGTAATTGGACCGACCTACATGGCACATTATTCATACATCGGTTCCTGGATAACGAAAACCCTTTGCCGGGTGCAGGAAAAATACCATCCACTAATTTCAACGAAATCGGCAATTACCAGAGAACGTAAAACGAAGAGGGAGCACAATATTCTGTTTCTCCAGGTTAGTGAAGAATAGTATATGCCAGCCGAAGCTGGGATCTCAGATATTATACGTATTGATTATTGTTCATCCTCTTCGACTGTGCCATTTTACAATATTCCGGTTGGTGGTTGCATAAGCAACTGAGGCCGCTATTAAGTACCTACCATCATATAAAATCATATTTTTGGAAAATCGCAATTTGGATTGATTCTTATTCTGTGCTGCTGGTAGTTTCTCCAGGTGAGCTACAGCAGTATATGGCCAGCCGTGGCCAAGGTCTATTTGATAGTACATCCTGGTTTTCTCCTCTTCTTATTCCTAACCCGGAGCGTTGTGAGACACTATTTGACGCCATATTAAGTCACGCTGGTATACGGATACTAGTTTCGGATTTTCAATTTTTATTTGGATTTGGTGCGCAGTCTTTTCGTCCAGGTAAAATACAGAACAGTATATGCCTGGCGAAGCTAGGGCGTATTGCAGTATACTACACCGTTTCCCTCTCCTCTCGTGTGTGACAAACTAACACTATGGCTCCCGCTGCATCATCCGCTGCCAAGAAAGGGTCATCTCTAAAGCTGTTAATAACGAAGTTGAAGGACGTCCAATCATCATTCAACGATATCTGGCAGTTCGTAGAGAACTTCACGGAAGAGGCTACAATCACCGAAGCGGAGATACGCCTGCAGAAACTCGACGAGCTGTGGGAACGATTTGGTGACATTCTAGTTGAAATCAAATCTCACGATGACTATCCTGCCGATGGTGACGGTTATGAAAAGGAACGAAAGGAGTTCAGCGACTACTACTATAGGGCGAAATCGTTTCTCTTGGATCGGGTCAAAGAGCGACAGGAGCATTCGAGTTTGGAACAGTCCATCCGTGTCGGGGACACGACGATGCAGGGTACGTTGGATCACGTGCGGCTCCCGCAGATAAAGCTACAGTCTTTCAACGGGGACATCGACGAGTGGCTGAGTTTCCGGGACCTTTTTACATCCTTAATCCATTGGAAGTCTGACTTACCGGAAGTGGAAAAGTTCCACTACCTCAAGGGGTGTCTGCAGGGCGAACCAAAGAGCCTAATTGACCCTTTGCAGATCACAAAGGCAAATTATCTAATTGCCTGGGACATGCTGTTGAAACGGTACAACAACAGCAAGCTGCTGAAAAAGCGACAGGTGGAGTCGCTGTTCAAGTTGCCCAGCCTTTCGAAGGAGTCCGCTTCAGAACTACACATTCTGTTGGAAGGTTTTGAGAGAGTCATCCAAACGCTTGATCAAACTGTGCAGCCTGGAGATTATAAGGACCTCCTGCTAATCAATCTTCTCACCGTGCGGCTGGATCCAGTAACCCGTAGAGGGTGGGAAGAATGTTCGGCTAGCAAGGAGACGGATACACTGAAGGATCTGACAGAGTTTTTGCATCGTCGAGTTCAGGTACTGGAGTCGATACCACCAAGATCAATGGATAACAGGGGCATCCATCAGTCACAAGCGTCTTCGAAACAGAAGCCGCCTAATGTGAAAACCAGCTACAGCACAGCACAATCATCTGGGGGACGCTGTGTGGCATGTGCGGCAAACCATCTGCTGTATCAGTGCGGTTCATTTCAGCGGATGTTGGTGGCGGAACGAGACGCATTACTTCGGACTCATTCACTCTGCCGAAACTGCTTCCGACAGGGTCACCAAGCAAGGGATTGTCAGTCCAAATTCTCGTGCCGCAATTGCAAGGGTAGGCATCATACCATGGTCTGTTTCAAACGCGAGAAAGATAGCAACGGCAAGGGATCAATCGTTGCAAATGATGGAAACTCTACTACTGCGAAGGAACCTCAAGCTTCTTCCACCCAAGGGGTTAATCTTGCAGCTACCGACGTGTCAGCATCCAATCCAGCTCAGCAATTTTCGTCACAGGTGCTGTTGGCTACTGCGGTAATCATTGTCGAGGATGATGATGGTAGACATATTCCAGCTCGTGCTCTGTTGGACTCGGGATCAGAGAGTAATTTTATTACGGAGCGGTTGAGTCAACGATTAAAGGTTAAACGGCAGAGAGTAGATATATCGGTGCTCGGAATCGGCCAGGCCGGCACTAAGGTCAAGCAGCGGATTTTAACAACGATTCGGTCACGAGTTTCCGATTTTTCACGAGAAATGAGCTTTCTCGTATTGCCAAAGGTAACTGTAAATCTACCTACGGCTACGATCAACGCAACAGGATGGGCAATTCCAAATGGCGTTCAATTGGCCGATCCGTCATTCTGTGTTTCTAAGGGTGTGGACATAGTACTCGGCATTGAAGCCTTTTTCGACTTCTTCGTTACTGGTCAGAAAATTTCACTTGGCGAGCAAATGCCAGCTTTAAACGAGTCGGTGTTTGGATGGGTGGTGTGCGGTGGTCTGTCAGCTCCCAATCAATCGCTACAGATCAACTGCAATTTATCTATGTCGGATAGCCTAGATGCGCTACTGGCACGATTTTGGGATTGTGAAGAAATAGAATCGGTGGTAAACTATTCTCCGGAGGAAGTGCGCTGTGAGGCATTATTCGCACAAACGGTCCAACGTGGAACAGATGGACGGTATACTGTTTCTCTACCGAAGGACGAAGAAATTCTTGCACGGATGGGCGATTCAAGGGACATCGCATTCCGACGGCTCCTGGGAACGGAGCGCAGGTTAGCAAGGAACGCTGACTTGAAGGAACAGTACGTTTCGTTTATGGACGAGTATTGTCGTTTGGGACACATGAAAAGGGTCGATATTAATCCGCACGATACAATCAAGCGTTGCTATCTACCACATCATCCGGTGGTTAAGGAGGCAAGCACGACCACAAAGGTTCGAGTGGTCTTTGACGCATCTTGCAAAACTTCGTCGGGCATCTCGTTGAACGATGTACTACTGGTGGGGCCGGTGATTCAGGAGGATTTACGGTCGATAATCATGAGATGCAGAACCAAGCAAATCATGATTGTAGCCGACGTCGAAAAAATGTTTCGGCAAATAGATGTCAAACAGGAGGAGAGACCACTGCAATGTATTCTTTGGCGCCCATCGCCTGCGGATGATGTAGCAACGTACGAACTTAATACGGTAACCTACGGTACCAAACCAGCACCGTTCCTAGCAACGCGCACACTAAAGCAACTAGCGTTAGATGAAGAAATTCGATTTCCGTTGGCAGCCCAGGCAGCTATCAAGGACACGTACATGGATCGGACAACGTTGAAGAAGCGATCAAGCTACGAATTCAATTAGATGAGATGATGTCCAGCGGGGGATTTCGTCTCAGGAAATGGGCTTCCAACGCAGCTCCAGTTTTGGATGGAATCGCTGAAGAAAACTTAGCGATACGCGATGCTGATGGGATCAACTTGGACCCAGACCCCTCAGTGAAAACCTTGGGACTTACATGGTTGCCAAATACCGATGTTTTCAGGTTCCAGTTCAATATTCCGACGCCTGATACTGTGGATGGCTTCTCCAAACGTCGTATTCTTTCGATGATAGCCACACTGTTTGACCCATTGGGACTCATAGGAGCCACCATCACAACCGCCAAGCTGTTCATGCAGCTTTTATGGACGCTGAGAGACGAGGATGGCAACAGGTTAGACTGGGATCAACCTATACCACCAACGGTGGGTGAGAATTGGCGAAAGTTCCACCTCCAGTTACCGTTATTGAACGAGATACGAATTAACCGAAGTGTGATTCTACCTGGTGCGGTGGCAATAGAGTTACACTGCTTCTCGGATGCTTCTGAGAAGGCATATGGAGCGTGCATTTACATTCGGAGCCAAGATGCAGAAGGGAAGGTGGCGGTTCGTCTGTTAGCATCCAAATCGAGGGTTGCCCCTTTAAAATGCCAAACGATACCGAGACTTGAGCTTTGTGGAGCGCTCATAGCTGCTCAATTGTATGAGAAGGTACATCAGTCTGTTCGAATCAACTCTCCCGTTTTCTTCTGGACAGATTCCACTTGTGTGTTGCGGTGGATTAAAGCGGTACCATCTACGTGGATCACGTTTATTGCCAACAGGGTGGCGAAAATACAAAACCTAACGGAACATGGGGAATGGCGTCATGTTCCCGGAATACATAATCCTGCTGATTTGATCTCCAGGGGAATTTCCCCACAAGATATTATAAATAACGAATCCTGGTGGAATGGTCCATCCTGGTTGGCAGAAGCTCGTGATCAGTGGCCCCAGTATCCTGGCGATTTGAATAGCGAGGAGGAAGAAGAGGAAAGGCGTCGTACGGTGATTGCAGCTCCAGCTTCATCAGTGACAGAATTCAACGATTGGTATATCGGTAAATTTTCGTCATATTCGGAAATGGTACGACGGACAGCAATTTGGTTGCGACTAATGAAGTTACTGCGCACGCCGAAGGAAGACCGTCGATCAGGGTTTCTCACTAGTATCGAGCTACGGGAAGCAGAATGTGTTTTAGTTCGCCGTGTGCAATTGGAGACTTTCTCCAAGGAGTGGAAGTCACTATCAAAGGGTGAACCGGTACCAGGTCAATCATCGTTACGATGGTACAATCCAATCATCGCCGAAGATCGTCTCATCAGGTTGGGTGGAAGATTAAGGCACTCCAAGGAATCAGAAGAGACTAAACACCCCATGGCACTCCCAGCTCGCCACCGCTTCACTCGCATGTTGATGCAACACTATCATGAGCGGTTACTTCATGCTGGACCTCAACTGCTTTTGAGCGTCGTTAAACTCCGCTTCTGGCCTTTGCGTGGGAGAGATATGGCAAGGCAGATAGTGCACAAGTGCCAGAGATGCTTTAGATCGAAACCTACACCCGTGAAGCAGTTCATGGGAGAACTACCAGAGGCTCGGGTGACAGTCTCTCGCCCATTCTCAAAAACGGGGGTAGACTACTTTGGACCAATTTATTTAAGACCTGTTCCCAGGCGAGCGGCGGTGAAGGCGTACGTCGCAATTTTCATCTGTCTATGCACAAAGGCAGTGCACATGGAGCTCGTTTCGGACCTCTCTACCGACCGGTTCCTGCAAGCACTTCGTAGGTTTGTGGCAAGGAGGGGTAGATGCACCGACCTTTATTCCGACAATGGTACCAATTTTGTCGGAGCACGAAACAAACTGCTGGAGTTCTTGGAGTTACAAAATAGCAAGCAACACCGGGACAAGGTGTCCAAGTTCTGTGCGGACGAAGGCATGCGGTGGCATTTCAGCCCTCCAAGTGCCCCGCATTTCGGAGGACTGTGGGAAGCAGCAGTCCGCTCGGCCAAACATCATATTCTGCGAGTCCTTGGAAATAATCCAGTCACGCCGGAGGATATGAACACGTTGCTGATTCAGGTGGAAGGATGCTTGAATTCCAGACCAATTACAGCTCTTTCTACTGACCCAAACGATCTGGAACCATTGACACCGGCACATTTTTTGGTAGGAACGTCATTACAGTCCATTCCTGAACCCGAATACGAAGACATCCAAACAAACCATCTGAACCGATGGCAGCTGATGCAGCGAAACCTTCAAGATTTCTGGACGAGATGGCGAAGGGAGTATTTGTCTCAGCTCCAATCTCGAATAAAACGTTGGCGCCCGCCGATACAAGTGGAAGTGGGAAAGCTTGTTATCATACAGGACGATAATCAACCTCCCCTACGCTGGAAGATGGGAAGAATACACGCCATTCATCCTGGAGACGACGGGGTCGTGCGGGTGGTGACACTAAAAACAGCCACCGGCATGCTGACTCGACCAGTTGAGAAAATATGCATCTTACCTGCAGCAGAATTCGTCGACGATGCCGAGTCAGGTGATCATCAAGATTAAGGAAAGCTTCATCCTCCCCATCCCCTCCCACGTCGAAGAGGAGCCTTTTCTTTCTTTCTTTCAGAAATGCAGCGATTTCAGGGTGGGTGAGGATGTTTAGTAACTACAAGGATACACCCTATGCTACAACCCTGCATCATCTCATCATTCAACCACGGTCCCCACACTACCATGGGTTCAGCAGCACAGCAGGTAGATTCTGCGCAAAGTGGATAATAGCAAGCTAATCCAGAGGCAAACCATCATCATTTAACCGGCAACTACAACCATACACACATTAGGGAATGTGGTGGAGAGTCATCATCATCGTCGCGACGGTAGAGCGAGAGCAGTGATCACGATACCACTACTGATAAGGATCACACTGATAGCAGCACATCGTGAGAGCGTAAGAGAGATCGGACCGATCGCCAAAAACATCGCAGACCACATCGGAGGTCTGCTGACCTACTATCAGTGAGAAGCAAGGCAGTGCAGTACCAACCAGTAATCAGATCAGTTTGATCAGTTGAGCACGCGATCCGTTAAATTCATTAATTATGTACCTAGTTTAAATTAATTAAAATTATTATCGATCAGAAATATATGTAGTTTATTAAAGCTTGTGTTAATGGTACATCGCGAGTGTTCCTTGGTCATTTGATGCCCGAAAACCCTATACCACAAGTGATCGTCGCCTGAGTACCCGCGGGCAGTCCGTTCCCGATTATCTCCAGCCAGCAGCAGCAATTTTCCATCTTCAATCCGTGGTGAGTGCAGAAACAGTCCGGCAAAGGATTTTTAACCCCATCGGTGTTGGCCCGGACCCATTGGAGCCAACATAGTATGAATTATAAAAATATGTCAAAAGTTATTGCTAGGAAAACTTTTTTATTCAAAGCTTCTCCACGATAAAAACACACTGAAAAGTTTCTTTTTAAAACGATAAACATTAGATTGTTGACATTTTATGATGAAGTAACGCGAATAACTTTAAAAGTGGGCATTATTACCCGAATTATTTGTTTTTGTTGGAGTAAAATTCCAAATATGTCGTCAACAATCGCATTTTGTAAGATTTTTGTTAAATGCATTTTGATTTAAAATAGTACTTAGTATTTTATTCTGTTATAAAATTACAGTTTTGTATATCAATTAGTTTGACGTTTAAAAACACGTATAAAGTTATTGTCAGAAAAACTTTTTTACTGTTAAGTTCTCCATTATGGTATCACATTCAACATATTTTTCTTCTATTTAGGTTTTTGTCGACAAAATATATAAAGTTTTAAAAAGGGCTTTTCCTCAATTTAAATTTTTAACATAAATTTTGAAATTGACACATTTTTTTCAGTGTATATTTCTTCGTACAGAAGTATTCATTTTCTCTAACTGGTTCTCAGTTTTGTTGTATAAAATACAGTAATTGAAAGAAAAATATTTGAAATTAATGCACGTAGAAACCTCTATGTCCTTTAAAAATTGCTCTTAAGTCAAAATAATCTTATTGACGGTGGAAAATGTTTAGTCTTCCATGCCGGTGAAACGTTTAACACGATTTCAAAGATTTTCGGACGAATCTTCGTGGAATTCATTTAAAATAATACAAATGGTTTGGTTTCTGGAATCCAGCGAAGCAACTCATTCTTTGCTTGTGATTGTATCTGGAAATGCAGCGTATGTGCTTTGAGTAGGCAGACGCAATATTTTTTCTGAAAGTTCGCTTAGAAAGAGTTAAGTGACACGCAGAAAGTGACCCACTGCGACGGTTGTGGGCCAATAGAAACAGATTTTATATGGTTTCCAGTGCTTACTGGGCACAAATGCAAGACCGAAGCAATAGCATGTATTTTCAACTTTCAAGCTTTACATTGAACTAGCTCAGTAGGCTTGCCGATACCTCGCAATGTCAATAGGCTTGTAAACAACAATCTTGTGCTAACGGTCGATCGGCGAGATTCAAAATTTATAGTGTCATTAAAAATGCAAAATTCGGAAAAAGAAGAATCCAGTCGAACATCATTGAACTTGGCGTCATCGTTCGCCGACAGTGACTGGACACGCAAAAAGGTATTCGAGATTCACTGGACGTGTTTCCCGTCCCGTGCGACTAATTGCTGCAATTTCGTCCGTTTTTCAAGGTAAAAAAGCAGCTCGCAGACCGTGGATATCTAATCAAAAAGAGCATTGGTGAAGGATCCTACTCGAAGGTGTACTATACGGAGCTCGCCCAGCCGGGTCAGCAGTTTCCGGTTAGGCGGGCTTGTAAGATCATCAACCGGCGCAGGAGCACGATGGAGTACTCCCAGTTTTTGCCGAGGGAAATTAAAACGATGATTGCGTTGTCGCATCCCAACATCGTCACGGTCTACTCTGTGTTCGAGTTCGGCCCGTACGTGTGCATTTTCATGGACTACTGCCGTTGCGGAGACCTGTTGCAGCGGATCATGGAACACGGGAAACTGTCGGAAGAAAAAGCTCGCCTATTTTTCGGACAGTTAGTTTCTGCCGTGCAGTACATGCACTCTAAAGGCTTCTGTCACCGGGATATCAAGTGCGAGAATGTTCTGCTCTCCAGTCCGACTCACGTGAAGCTGTCAGATTTCACTTTTTCGAAAAAATGCGGCTGTGAAGGCGGTGGTGGTGGTGGAAAACTAAGTGCAACTTTTTGCGGCTCGGTGGCCTACGCAGCTCCCGAAATCCTCAAAGGAATCAGCTACGACCCGAAACGGTACGACATGTGGTCGCTCGGTTGTGTGCTGTTCATCATGGTGACCGGAACGATGCCGTTCGACGAGAGCAACATCATAGAGACGATTGGAAGGCAGGAGCGAAAGGAGTACTTCTACCCGGCAGATGTCAAACCGAATCCAACGGTTATCGAGCTGATTGACAGACTGATCGAACCGGATGTGGGCGCCCGGGCCTCCATCGAGCAGGTCAAGCAGCACCCCTGGTTGGAGGAGAAAGACTGATTGGGGCGAAGGGTTTGTGGTTTGCGTTGCGAATTTTTTCGCGGTGGAATGGCGGGGGATGATAAAATTCATTAGTGTGGAGCAACAGTAACGGGCTTGTTGGTGTCAGCTAAACTTCACGCCTGAGTGACAACAAAGTTGTTCGTTTTCGAAAAGTATTACTCTTTTAATACGTAAAAGCAGTGGGCTGCTTGAAAGCATTTTGTATTTAGTAGCTGACATAGGCATTATTTAAAAATAAATGGGATATGTCAGACTAGCAACATGTTTCAATTATTAGATACCCTGTTCTACTCCACATTCTTCAAAGTTTACAAATTAAGTATGACTGCTGGAAAGTGTAATATTCGAAACCGAGCATCAATGCATTGGCTTACTAATGATTATACCTATTTAGTGTGCACCAGCTCGACAAAAATTACCCACAATATGAATATACAGAAAATATTGGTTTCCAAAATCGTGAATAAAGGCCATGAATTGTGAAACAATCACATTTCTACGTTACGAAAACAGAACGATGACCAACAATCAGATGTTTTATAATTGTGCTCAATTCCTCTTCAGTAACGACCGCATAACGCTGTTATCAGTAGATGCCATTACCAAATCGATTTTCTGTACGTGAACTAGTACACAAATTTATGAACATTATACATAAAACCAAAGGTTGTTTCATGATGCAATTCATAGATGAAGAACATTAGTTCCCAAAACCAAAACTGTCTGGATACTTTATCGTGAACTATTCCACGAAACTCGGAATTTTATTTATGATCCATTCAATTCCCATGAACTAATTCATGATTCCTAATATATTAGTCACGACCCAATATCCCTGCTAGTTCAAAAAAATTATCAAATATAATTCATGTATTGGTGAACTGGTTCATGATTTCTAGTACATGACTTCCGATTCATCTTGCTTGCTTGTGATATTTAGAAGATTTCTCTAATCATTTTCAATTTCATGCAACATGGACAAGAAATTTTCATGCGAACTATTTGACAAACTTTGAAGTATTATTCGTAAAATCTTTTTTGTTCCGTGCGCTATTCCATGAAATGTCATATATGTCCAGCTGCTATAGCTATAGCGACCAGTAAGCAGAGGTGGGAAACACCCGGTTGAGTACCGGTACGGTAAACCAAATGCCCACACGTGTTTGCGCTTCCTTTACATTGTGTGCGGCCTTACCACTGGTTGTGTTTCAACGAGACACGAAAACCAAACCAAGTTTCGTTTACACAGCACCGCGGTTTGGTTTTGATTTTCGTTTACCGGTGCACGAGCAGGGCCGGCGAAAAACGTGGGTAGTTAACCGAGAAGGGAATTACCCACTCGAAAGTCTGGAACAAACCAAAACCTGAGATTAATCACGCGCATGTGTCTTTCTTCACAAAATTCTTGCGTCTTAAATTCTCGATGTAAAACAATTTCATATATTTATTCAGATACAAATTTCTTTGCTTTATAATTTAAATTTCTTGAAAATATGAGATAATAATTAGGATTTCTTTAAAATTGTGAATTATTTTTTTTAATTATACTCATGGGAATACATTTTAACACATCCACATCTTATAACACAGAGCTCAGATCGGTATACAAAAATTATTAATACAATTTTATCCAGACTATGGGAGGAAGTTAGAAATATTTTTAAGGACAAGATATACAATTTTTAATTTTTTAACATGAACCATCATTTGATTCAAAATTGAAACAAGGAGAAACATTAGTAGACTTTTTATAAGAAAGGCAAAAGATTATTGATTCCAACATCAGTAGCAGAGACGGTATCGGAGAAAGTAAGGAGAGGGCGGACAAAAATGACGAAACGAAACAAGTAATTAAACTTGTAGCTTTGTGGCAAACGGAAGATTATTATCAGGACATCATGAACCGGATCGCCGACTGGCCTCCGGATCGGCTGGGAACTGTTGGGATCACACTTGTAGGAAGCTGTTAGCAAGTCATCCAATAGAGAAGATATAATAAATTTGGAGGGTAGCCAGCACATCTCTGATTAGAACCAGGCCGATGGGACGGAAATCTGGCGCTAGAACACTAGGCGCATGACCAGACAACATGTTTAATGTCGCGATAGCCGTCACCGCAAGCGCAGAGAATGCTCTCTATTGCAGTGACCCACTTTCCAGAATACCGAAATTATGGCTAGTCATACGTAGAGTTAAAAGTAAAAGAGCATCGAATTGAAGCAAATCAAGCGTAAGCGAAATTCCGCGTAAACAACAATATACTTCCGCACCCCACTTTAGGCAACAATACTTACTTTTCACTAGCCACCGCGAGTAACGATCGGTGACTCATGCATACCGGCTACAGATTGTTTATGTTTATATTTATGGTCACCTAGAACTCAGCCTCGATCATATAGAACTCAGCCGAGCCAATATGTAAAAACAAAGACAAATAATTTGGCGTACTGCTAATTATGGACAAATATAATTATGTTAGTAGAAGTTTCGGGTAATAGAATAGGATGGCATGTCAGATAGTAGTAGGTGCAACATATTAGCAGTATTTTTAATCGGAATGTATGTACATTCGGGTGTGCTCCATATTCACACAGATAAATTGGGCAAGTGTTGTAACGTAAATACAACCGGAATTTGTAATTGAGGAGAAATTGAAGGCGGCCCTTGGCCACGATTAAGAGCCGAAGACTCATTAACACCACGACAACTAGGAGTTATTTATGCTCGGTGGAGCTTCGGAAAATAGTAGGTGACGGCATGAGTCACGTTAGAATAGAGAATAGGGGTACATTACGTACCGAGGACTTAGGAGTAATAAAGAAGGAAATAGTTAGTAAGTGTAATTTTTGCTGATGTAAGCAAAAATTCTACTATATAAACTTTAGAAAAATTTAGAGTCGAGACCTTTTTACTTTTTGCTTTTTTGCTTTTTGGGTTTCTCCCAATTGAAACGATCGAGGCTTGGTCCCATGTACTGTGCGTACCTCTGGCTGCCAAGTCTTTAGATCAATAGCAGGTGAGAATAGAATCGCGAGTAGGGCAGTTTAGAATAGTTTAAGAAGTCGTGTATAAAAGTAGGAAGAATATATTTTTATATTATTGTGAAACTGACGCCTTGTGTTTCCGTTCGCGTTTCCGCGCGGGTTATATGAAGTGAATACTTTCACTATAACACCAATGGGATTCTTAAACTTCCATTATCCCACGAAATTTGCCAATTTTCGAGCGTCGTCTAACAATAAATACTGAAAAATTCGTTTAAGCTGCGTAATTTTTCATTAATGCCTTCAATGTCTTAATGTGTCCGCCTTCTCATTACCATTTTAATCTAAGTGCCACTTTTCTCATTACCTGGACTAAAGCAATGCGAAAGAACTTAAACTAACATTTGTATCAGGTAATCAGGAAAGATTTTAACAAAGAATCTGGGAACTCCCATATTTTTTCCAGAAAGAACAAGGGGTACTTTCCATGCCCCATCGATCGAAGCGCCCACTTGGATCTGTAACGATGTTGATATGGTCGTAGGTAAATATAAAACCATACGTTTTGTGGGGAGAATTCTTAGCGCAAGTATCTTTGCTGTCAGATAAATTTGTGTGTTTGAAGAACAATTATTACCTTTATATACATTATTATAATTTCATCGGGAACGTCTACCATTTGAATGTGAATCTACGTGGAATGCAGTTGTCGCCGATAAAGGATTCTTAGTTCCGTGTATTCCGATCAAATGTTGAATCGTGTACACAACGTAGGGCCCAGCTACCAGCAGCTCGTTGACGAACCGTTGCCAATAACCGCGTTTTTCAGTTTTCATCAAGGTTTTCATTTGCGTTTCTAACGTCGCATATATTCGGCAAAATTTGGGCGATCCGACGTTCAAAAAGTCCTCATAGGACCTTTTCCATTACAATTCTGAGAACTCTCTGCCCACAAAGGAGTGGGAAACCGTCCACGGTTGTTCGAGCCGGGTATTTCTTTAGTCTGGCCTTTAATCGCAGTGTAGAAAAACAAGCCAGTCCAAACGTTGTACGCTTCCACCGGAGGAATTTATTTATTTATTTATTTATTTATTTATTGTCGTCAAACAAGAGTAGACCGTTTTGTTACAACGATAAAATATAGTATACACTTAAAACATAAAATACTAATAACTAAACTAAACACTATCTGGTTTACATAGCACTACTTTAGGATGTTCTTTATAAGCGAATAGAATTGAAATATTTTTTTAATTTGCTTTTTGTCATTGTTAAGTCAATAGCTTCGCAGTGCTTGTTGTAAGTTGCCATCATCTGATTTAATGGTCCAAACTTGGCATAATTTGTACGATAATTGTTTGTTATAAATGTATTTCGGATTCGTAACTGCCGGGAAGGTATATAAAAATTAAGTTTAGATAGAAGTTCGACTGAATCAATACGACACGAAATTATATCGTTTAGAAATGAAACCATTGCATATTCTCGGCGCTCTTTTAGTGTTTGGATGTTAATGAGCATACAGCGAGCTTTATAAGATGGGAGAGGAAATCGTGTCCAACCTATTTTGCGAAGTGCAAACAATAAAAATTGCCTTTGTACTGATTCTATTCTTTCTTCATGTGTGATTGAGAAAGGTGACCAAACTATGCTACAATATTCCAGTATTGACCTTACATACGAGATGTATAATGTTTTAATTGTATATGGATCATTAAAATTGTAACTAAAACGCTTTATAAATCCAAGCATGTTATTTGCTCTATTGATGATTGTGTTGTAATGGTCAATGAATGTTAATTTTGAATCTAGAATGACTCCCAAATCTTTAACTCTTTCGCACTTTTGTACCACTTGATTTCCTAGAGTGATTGAAATGTCAGGTGTATTTCGTTTCCTACTAAAAGTTATTGCATTACATTTTTTTACGTTTAGTTGCAGAAGGCTTTTGTTACACCAGAGGTAAAACATATGTATTTCTTCCTGTAGTATCTTTATGTCTTGTTCGTTCCTAATTTCTAAAAAGAGCTTCATGTCGTCGGCATAGATAAGAACTTTTATGTTTTTGAGAATGTATGATATGTCGTTTACGAATAAAATGAACAAAAGAGGGCCTAGATGGGAGCCTTGAGGAACTCCTGATGTGACTTGAATGGGATTCGATTTCTTCCCTTTAAATCTAACTATTTGTTGACGGTTAGTTAAATATGATTCGAGCCATTTGAGAAGACCTGATTCAATTCCTAATTTTTTCAGTTTGAATAATAGCAAGGGTATGTCGATACGATCAAATGCCTTGCTAAAGTCCGTGTAAAGAGCTTCAGTGTAGTTTCCATTCTCCATTGCAATCAATGAGTAGTTAACGAATTCTAGTAAATTTGTATTAGTTGAACGTCCTTTGAAGAACCCATGCTGCATGTTAGTAATTCTGTTTTTGATTTGATTGAATAGTTTTTCGTTAACGATTGCTTCAAAGAGTTTAGGCATACATGACATAATGGCAATTCCACGGTAGTTACATATGTCAGATTTTTTGCCACTTTTAAAAATGGGTACCAGGTACGAGCTTTTCCATAAATTGGGGAAAATGCCAGATTCAAGCGACATGTTAAAAAGCCAAAACAGAGGAGCTGTGAGTTCCAACGCTAAGTTCTTCATAAATACGGGTGGGATCCCGTCAGGTCCAGAACCTTTGGAGGCATCTAGTTTGTTTAGAGCCTCCATAATATCTTGCACACTGACATGATTGACGCCAATGTCTGTGGTGAATTCTGGGAAGAAACCGAAATATTCGCGATCACGATCTTCTTCAGAAAATGTGGTATAGATGTCTTGAAAGAAGGTTGCGAAAAGATTGCAGATTTGTTCCGCGTTGACACCGACATTTTCTTTAAGTTTCATTTTTGAAGGGAAGTTTTCCGATTTTAAATTATTTTTAACATGATTAAAGAAATTTTTTGGGCAAGATTTTATTTGAAGTTCGGTTTTTGAGTTATACTCTTCAAATGCTATTTTAATGGATAGGTTTAGTTGATCGCAAATGTCCAAATAGTTAAATAAGTTCCTTTCATTTCTGATTTTTTTATACTTTTTGTGGGCCTTTTGTTTACGATTTTTTAAATTTTTAATTTGCTCGTTATACCAAACTGGATATTTTGTGTTGCCTTGTCGCCTAATTTTTTTCAGTGGTACTTGTTCAACTATTATATCAAACAATTTTGTGTAAAAGACGTCTACTGAATTTTCGATACTTGTTTCATTTCTAAACAACGTTTGCCAATCTATACTGCTTAGTCTTTGTTTTATGTTGTCAAAATTTGCCAATTGAAATTGAAAGGCCTCTTCGTACTCGCAGTCATCGGGTCTTTTGTTATCATGTACAAATACAGAAAACTCTATTGCTGTATGAAACGCTTCATTTTTCCATAGTGGAGTTAATGATTCGGTGACACAGAAGTCTTCAAGAATGTTTGTGAATAATAAATCTAAATAACAGTTTTGCTGATTTCTAACATGATTAATTTGGTTAAGTCCTAAACTTGCAGTTTTGTCAAATATGGCCTGCAGAGTTTCGTTATCCCCAACGACTGGAAGTAGAATGCTTTCATTTTCAGTGTCTGGAAAGAAGTCAATGCTTCGTTGATTGAAGTCACCATAAATATGAACTTTTACCTCTGGGGGGAGCTTGGTTATAATGTCTTCGGCAATAAGAAAAAACTTTTCAAATGTATCTTTGCGGGCATTATTTGGGGGGAAGTACACAGAGGCAAATATATGTGTTTCACCTGCCAGATGGGTTTTAACCCACACATGCTCAAATTCTTTAAATTTCCTTGTAGTAATGATTTCTGCGTTAAATTTTGATGTAATTGCTATTAAAACTCCCCCTCCTGACTTCTTTTCAGACATATGAATGTCTCGGTCAGCTCTAAACACATTGTAGCTGTTCCCGAAAACTTCTTCACTTCTAACACTTACGTCCCAACTAGTTTCTGTAGCCAAAATAATTGTATAGGAGCTACTTAAAATATTCTTGTGAATTTCATTCATTTTCGATGCACTTTTCATTCTATTAAAATTTTGACAATAAATTAAAATTTCTACTGACGACTCTACTTGAGGAATCGAGATTACCTCTTTTTGTTGTCGTTCAAATGGCGTCGAATCTTGGCAAACTGCGGTGTCCTCGTCATTTCCTTCTTCTAGGGAATGCGTCAATGTCGTCGAAAACACGAATGTTGAGAATGGCACGCCTTACACAAAACTGTTGACAAGCGCTCCGATGTTGGGTGCATTTGCATCGTCGACCGTGGTAAATCATCCACTGGATAGGGATTCAATGTCGGTCCCCTTTGAAACTGAATTGTTGGCCTATAGTTCGTCGGGGGTCCTGAGAAATGATCTTTTGCAGCCGCAAGAAGCACTCTATCCGGTGGCAGGAAACTATTGTTGTAGTGACTACTCGTATGGTTTTTGTTATAGTGGGTGTTGCCAGCCCTAAATGTGATTCTGCGATTGGTATTACTCGTATGGTTACTATTAACTGGCTGTCGTGAGTGGCGCGCTGCTTGCTCTTGATCAGGTCGAGGAAGATTTGTGGTGCTTTTGTTTTTTTCATTAACGTTATTATTATTATTTCGCCTCGATCTTTTTTTACGTCTTCTAGCCTTTTCGGCCTGTTTTTGCTGGTTCAGGTTTCTTAATTTGCGTGCATCGTAATCGCTCCAGTCTGCTTTCCATACTTTCCTTGTACCCAAAAAGCGCCAACCTGAGTTATCGATATTTTTGTCGTTATTTAATTCGGCTTCCAAACTGGGGCATGAATCAAGCGATGATGTAGCGTTTTGACTTGCCGTTATGTTTGATGAAAGCGCCTTAAGTTCGTCGAGGATATCAATAGTTAGCGCAGAATTTGTGAAGTTTTGACTGGTGGATATGTTCGCTGAGAGAGACTTAAGCTCGTCAAGAATATCAATCCCCAGCGTCGGGTTGGACGTCATAGTAATACTAGCCGCTGTGTCCAGAGACAGTTGATTAAGCTGGTTTATTTCATCATTCATGGTGCGCAGTTCAGCTGATAGCTCTGACGTTACCGTTTTCAGCGTGCTATAGACATTATTTTTCGTTGTCGTCATTGCTGTATCGAATAGCGAGGTAATGTGATTTTTAATGGCAACAACACTTCCAGTCAAACTGCTGTTTTTGTTTATTGCTATCAATTCCTGTTTTATTGTTGTAAGCAAAATTTCTAGGCCATCGATCGCTTCGTGAACTATGTTAGGCTTCTCCAGTTGAAACGCGAGCCGGTGCATTACTTCCGTATTGGCTTGCAGTTGAGATTCCAGAAGTTGTTGTTGTTCAATAAGCCCTTTGAACTCAATCTTGGCCTGCATCAATTCTTGACATGATTCACAGCACGGTAATATATACGAGTTGATGTCCACCCTCTTGTCCTTCTTCCGCAGTGATCCCCTGGGAACAGTCACTCCAATGCAAGCGGCGTGGAATTTTCTTGGGCAACCTATACACGTCCACATAACTGTATCGGCGGAAGTGTCGAAAGTGCAAATTTCGCAACTCATTATGATTGATGTACACACACGAAAAGCTGAATTAATAAAAAACTAAATGAAATATCGCGCGCGGCACCTGGATCGAACGATAAAAGCGTGCGAACTTGACGACGACTTGTTGTGAACTTTATTTTGATTCGATTGTTTCGTTTATAGTGGACGCGTAGCTCTTTCAATCAATGACCACACTAATTTTAGCGTGGTAGGGTACAACAATAAATCTAACGCGCTCGGCCACGCTGGTAGGCATTCGTATCATTTCCACTGTATTCAAGATGGTCATAATGAAATTGTCGGGAGTATCATGCAGTAAAATAGATCGGTTAATCAGAATGAAGGTACCGAGCAAAGGCTAATCCGGTTGAAATAATAGCACGGTTTCATCCCCAAAACGCTCCTCAATAGTATTTTCTCGACCAAGGCAAAAAAATTAAAATTGTGGAAGATCGTAGATGTAAACCAGATTGTGTAATGCATTGTGAAAACCTAGGAAAATAATAGGACTGAAATATAGAGACACTGTGAGTTTTGGATGTCTCATGTGGACTTTCCGAGACCAGGAAGGGAGGAAAGTTAGGGGAGGAAATGATTCTCCTCATTCGAAATTGTCTGAATATAGCTCTTTAGTGAAGAAGGAAACGGATAAATTAGTCGTTGCCGGTACTTTCTTTACTATTTCTTTCCAGCGTTTCTCAAAAGAATGCTTCAGTTTTCCCCCGTATAATTTATATGTGGGATATGTCGACAGTTAATTCGGAGTTTTCCCATGGATGAAAAAAATTTCTTGATCCTCTCCGCATCTTCCACACCGTGCCTTGTTTCTACGATGGACCCATTGTTTGCAACGATAGCAGTTCATGCCCCGCGGCATACAAAGGCGAACAAGTAGACGAGCCCCGTTCAATAGAACAAATTTTAGAGGAACAAATCCGGCGAATGGCTCAAAATGAGGCTGCTGGAAAATAAGTTTTCTTATACTCCTAGATTTTTGCTGAACCCAATTGCTTGCATGCCATAATTTTCACTGACTGAAGCATAGGAATCTAGAAGGAGTCACCCCCTATTTCGCAATTAGGACCCTTCTTGGACACCACACCATCAATCCATACCTTCCGGGAGGGTACGTAGACAAAATTCTTCTTCATACATGGTCGAGTGTTGTTTAGTTAGATCACGCGTTATATCGATGATATTAAATGGCTTGTCTTTGGTACGGATGTAGGCCATCCACAAACACATTTTCGCTGAGCCGTCGGACAAACAGCCCTGTTAACAAATAATGTTTCCAAATAGCCACCAGATATTATCAGGGAATTTTCATTTTCACTTACACACGCCATATCTGAACTTTCGTCAATACGGGGAAAAATGACTTCGAATCTTACTAACCACTCGGAAAACAGGTGTTCCGCCGGCCCTGTGCACGAGTATGGAAAGAAAACACGAGAATAAAGAAACCAAACTTCGGTTGTGTTGCGGTTGTTTATTCGGGTTGATGTTTATCGGCTATGCTAGTGCTGCTAGTATTTTTATTATGAATTCTAAACAAATTTCTTTTTTATATAATATAAGGTATTTTTTCGATAATTGAAAAAATGTCTTCAGTCATCTTCTCTGTTCCAATAAATTATGTTCGGGGCCATAAATGGCTTTGCTTAACTCAATATTACGATATTGTCAATGATTTATCATCAGGAAGTGTTCAATACGGGTATGTTTGGTATGGCAAACTGCCCAAAAATCCAACGGCGGCATATTAAATGAAAGTGTTCATGCTATTCGTTAGTTGGTTGCTGTTTTCAATGAATTAAGTTTTTTGGTAAATGAGTAATTGAGTGTTAGTTTCCTCTAAAATCTAAACCAAACTTACTAGAGGACCTCCATAATGTATTAAATCGATGTACAGTAACAGCAACAATAAAAGAAATATATTTAAAAAAAACTCAGTAAATAAGGACCTAATCGTTTAACAGTGAGTTTCCCCCACTTGCGTCTGAGTTGTTTACCATGTGTTAATAACACACACATTCACGCAATTGCTTCTGTGCAAGGATATATGTATCAATACGATGCGCCGTAGCAGTAATAATAAGGATATATGTATACAAAATGCGAGTGTGCGCTCGATATTATTCGAGAATCGCCTCACCAGCACAACCAGATGTGTGTTAGATCTCATTGATACGACTATTGGCGATATAAATATAACAGGTCTCTTTGAATTAATTGAGTGTTAATGTGAAGTTTCAAGTCAATTTTAATTGATTTCATTAATTTTATTGATTTCATTGACTAGATTGAGTTCATTAATTTTATTCATTTTATTGTTTTTGTTATTTCATTGACTTCGCTGATTTAATTGTTTTCTTTAATTTCAACTTAAACATTTTGACATTAACAATAATTTCTATACTCTAGACAGCTTTGCCAAATCAAACATATCTGCATTTATCGGTTTCGTGCAATTATTCGCCAAGACAGGGTAGCAGTTTTAGTTTGGTGTACGCCATTTTGGTTTTCAGTATTGAAAGAAAGTTCTATTGTAAAAATGTTAACAACTGCTCAGAACTATATTACCCCATATACTCTCAACAACTAATTGAACTAAATTCAGTTGTCTATTCGGCTGCACTGCAGACAAGTTTACTGCCTCTTCTTTCAACCGAAGCACCGTGCACAGAAAAAACCAGCTTCGGTTTTCTGAAGCCGAACCGAAACCGCTGCTGAAAATACATCAACACAAATTGAAATTCGTACACACATGTAAACGGTGCTGAGTGACTCGGTTTTGTTTTCGAAACTGGGTTTTTTTTTCGTTTACTCTGTAAACGAAATCAAAACCGAACACGATGTGGATCACTCGTTTACACGTGTTGAGATTTTTAGAACTGTACCGGCGAATGTACGTACCGGTTGGTTTTCTTACCCACCTCTGCCAGTAAGCAGGGTTACTATATTCACAGATTTTTCTGTAACTATCACAGATTTTTTTTCACAATTTTTGATCAGATTCTTTTTTACAGATGGCAGATTTTTGGCATTTTGATGAAAATTTCATAAATTTTCACAGATTTTTGTAAATATTGTAATTTTTTACAGATTTTTTACTGTTTTAATGATCACAGATGTTAAAAAGATATTTTTGACCGAAACACAGATTTTAATGTGGCATCGATGTCAGCAAGAGGTATGAGCAGCGGATATTAGAAAACTATTAGGACCTAGAACATTGTTAGTAATTTGATAAGGTTCAATGTGATGTCTCCACAGAAAAAGAAAACCGCACTGTGCACCAAAAATTCATTATACAGCCACGAATTGTGTTCATGATGTAGTTCACAGAACAAGATACCGACAAATAGTCAAATTTTTATGTTTTTGTTCGATACGCCGAGTGAAAAACCGATAATAGCCAGATAACAGATCGCGATAAGGTGAAAAGAAATTACGAATATCATGGTTTAACTGCTATGAACATGAGTCCCTTCGCTCCATGTGTCAAATTCGAAACTAAGCTCTGGAATCAAATATCAAGATAGCGAGCAAAGAAATTACGAAGATCGAGACTAAAATCCTGAAATCATGAACATAAATCACTCTACTCGTGAATAAAATATCACGATAACATAAATTTCAAATACGAAAACCGTGACTAAGATCCTGAAATCATGAATATTAGTAACATTACTCGTGATTAAAATATCAAAAATCATGACTAACAAACATCCTGCAAGCATGAACATAAATCACGCTATTCTAACATAAAAATCCGACAGTAATCTAATGAAGAAAATATCACGGTAGCGTGATGAGACATCACAGAAATCGCGAATAAGCTTATGCAATCATGAACATCGTTTAACTGTCGACTGTGTATTCCCAAATCTCCAACAAAGCTCATAACAAAACCAAAACATGTCCAGCCAGGTAATAACCACATTAATCCTATCAAACATTCGAATTTAACGCCATATACATACAAGGTGCGAATTATTTTTTTGGAAAGTCAAATAATTTCAGTAATACGAGGTTTATTATTCATTATTTCAGGAACTTGGCCACGGCTTTCGTAAATCGTCCAGTGGATTTTTTCGGTATAACGTCTCAGTTTCATTTTTTTGCAAAAACGAGTAACTTCAAATTTACTGGTCGTAGTCGGACGCCAAGCCCCAACATCGCGCAACTTCGGGACGCCAGGGTTACCCAAGACTACGCACAGCGGCTGGAAGCAGCGCTACCCACGGAAGAACAGCTGGGCGCAGCTACTCTTGAAGATGGCTGGAGGGAGATGCGTTCCGCCATAGGAAGTACTGCAATAGCGGCACTATGTACAGCGATGCACTGATAGAATATATTCGTAAATCCCTGAGAATTAGTTTCGTACAGAAAATTTTCATAAAATATACGAAATTTTCGTACATATAATGAATCGTTCGTAGTTCTACTGAAACACTATTATTATTTATTACGAGTTTTTCGTGAAAACCACGAAACGACTTTCGTTGGCTTATTACGAAATGGCTTCATTAGGCAAACGAATTGTTCGCTGGTATATACGAAAGTCTTTATAATATTCACGGGCACCATTCGTCAAACCGTCAACGTCAATAGAGCTTCAATAGAGGTAGACTATGGAGTCATTGTCGTTTTACGTCAGATAATTATTGATCATCACGACGATCTCGGTCTGACTATTTAGTAACCGTATCCGTGTCCGCCGGATTCAGGAAGATTTCCTGAACCTCTTTCGCTTCCATTTGATCCATAATTCGGAGCAGTACGGATTCAGTTGAGCCATCGCGAACTGCTCGTTGGTTTTGTATGAATAAGTGCGAGTTTTTCTCTGCAGGAGCAATGTCAAAATAATATGCTATTAAGTACAAAAAATTCTCTTAGATAAACGAAATGAATTCGTGCGACCAACGAGATTGTTCGTAATATACACAAACATTTATTAAAATAAACAAAACATTTCGTTTCATTCACGAAAAATAATGTCGTTTTCAACGACAACATTCGTGCAATGTAAACTAAGTAAGTAAAATTTACGAAAACTTTCGTTCATCATCCGGCCATTTCTTCGCACCACAATAAAATCGATTTTGCCGGATCTATTTCTTTAATTAAAAAAAAATCGGTGTTGTCAAACATCGATCCCAAAAGATCGAATGAAAAAATAAGACGATAATAAATACGAAAACTTTTCTAAGATGAACGAAAAGAATTCGTGCGACCAACGAAATCGTTCGTAATATACATAAACGTTTATTAAAATAAACGAAACCTTTCGTTTCGTTCACGAAAAATGATGTTGTTATCAACGATAACATTCGTGCACTGTACACTAAATAAATTAACTTTGCTGTCAAACATCGATTCCAAAAGATCGACAGAAAACAATAATAGGCTAATAAATACGAAAACCTTTCTAAGATAAACGAAATAAATTCGTGCGGGCAACAAAATCGTTCATCATATACATAAACATTTAAGGAAATAATCGAATCATTTCGTTTCATTCACGAAAAATAAAGTCGTTAACAATGCTGCAATGTACATTAAATATGCAAAATTTACGAAAACTTTTGTTCATCATTCGGCCATTACTTCACACCACAATCCTTCTAGTCCCCAATAGAGGTGAGCAGGTTGAAATAAAATCGATTTTTCCAGATCGATCCTTTTAGTTAGCTAAAAAATCGCCGTTGTTAAACATCGATCTTAACTTATGGATTGAAAAATAATATGTTAATGAATACGAAAACTTTCCTAAGATGAACGAAAGAAATTCGTGTAAGCAATAAAATCGTTCTTAATATAAACAAACATTTATTCAAATAAACAAAACATTTCGTTTAATTCACGAAAAGTAAAGTCGTTATCAACGATAACATTCGTGCAGTGTACATTAAATGTGTAAAATTTACGAAAGCTTTCGTTCAGCAAGCGGCTATTCTTGTTCATGAAATGAACGAAACCTACTATTTACAATGCACGAAAAAACTTCGTTGCAGAAAACGACGAATGAATTCGTGCATTGTATGCTCGATTTCGTTATATTTACGAATTTATATTATCAGTGTGCCGAATCGAGGAAACGACTGGTTCGATGACGAATGTAAGCAGTTAATAGAGGAGAAGAATGCAGCACGGGCGCGGATGCTGCAGCACGGAACGAGACAGAATGTGGGGCGATACAAACAAGCACGGGGCAGGCAAACCTCGGTCCTCCGGAGAAAGAAGCGCCAACAGGAGGAACGAGCGATGGAACAACTATACCGTGTAAAGGACACACAAAAGTTTTACGAGAAGCTAACAGTTCGCGCAAAGGCTACGTTCCGGGGCTTAGACGGCAACCTTCTTACGAAAGAGTGTGAGGTGATTGAGAGGTGGAAGCAGTACTATGACGAGCACCTCAACGGTGAAGCAGCAGAGGACGAAGGCGGTATGGCAACGGATCTTGGAGCACGTGCAAAAAACGATAGGCTGCCGATCCCCGATCTCCAAGAAGTCAAGGAGGAGATCGGTCGGCTGAAAAACCACAAAGTTGCCGGTGCAGATCAACTATCCAGCAAGTTATTAAAATACGGTAGTGAAACACTGGGAGCGCTGCACTGGGTAATTGCCAAAATTTGGGAGGAGGAGACTCTTCCGGAGGGTGTCGTTTGCCCAAACTACAAAAAGGGTGACAAGTTGGATTGCTGCAACTACCGCGCGATCACACTACTTAGCACCGCCTACAAGGTCCTATCCCAAATTCTATGCCGCCGATTGAAACCATTTGCAAGAGAGTTCGTGGGGCACTACCAAGCGAGATTCATGGGTTCCCGCGCCATCGCGGACCAAATATTCGCGATTCGGCAGAAGTGCCGCGAATACAACGTGGCCATACATCATTTGTTCATCGATTTCAAATCGGTGTATGACACAATCGATCGAGATCAGCTATGGCAGATAATGCACGAGTACGGATAAGCTAACACGATTAGTCAAAGCGACGATGGATCGGGTGATGTGTGAGTATCAGGGACACTCTCGAGTCACTTTGAATATCGAAGAGGGTTACGGCAAGGTGATGGTCTATCGTGCCTGCTGCTCAACGTTGCGTTAGAATGTGTAATAAGGAGAGCGGGGATAGACACGATCTTCAGGAAGTCCGTCCAGCTTCTTGGCTTCGCCGACGACATTGACATAATGGCACGGAACTATGAGGCGATGTCAGAAACGTACATCAGACTGAAGGCTGAAGCCAGCAGGATTGGACTTGCCATTAACGTTTCGAAGACAAAATACATGAGAGGAAGATGTTCTAGAGCTTGAGCTTGTGCGACCGCCCCTGGCTGCTACTCCGTTATCGATCTGGACTAGCTGAAGTTGCATAGGGAATCAGTAGATAATTATGCTTGGAAGTAGTGAAATCATCTTTCAATGTGCAACTCCTGGTAATCTCAAAGCGTTTATTGATCAATACCGGCGCCGGCCAGGCCCGAACGTAGATCGCTGAAGGAAAGGGAAGGAATTGTTAGTCCAATACTTGCTTTTGCTAGGGGCCGTATATACTACTGCGCACTCCACAAGTATCACGGTAGGAGGATATTTTGTTTGTAAGTATAGAAGTTAGATTCTAGTTCTTCTTTACCGACGCCACAGAGGTGACTCCACTATCTGGACTAGATATCGATCCATCAACTCATGGACCGGGGACCAACGGCTTTACTTCCCTTTCGAAGGATGATGTTCTAGAGACGACAATGTGAACCTCCCATCCCGAGTTCGGATTGACGGTGACGAAATCGAGATGGTCGCTCCGGTCGAACAAAATTCGCCGCCGCACGAAATTGATTATCTACAAGACGCTGATTAGACCGGTGGTCCTCTACGGCCACGAGACCTGGACTATGCTCGTGGAGGACTAACGCGTCCTTGGAGTTTTCGAATGAAAGGTGTTGCGTACCATCTATGGTAGCGTGTAAATGGAAGACGGAACGTGGCGCAGGCGAATGAACCATGAGTTGCCTCAGCTGCTGGAAGAACCATCCACCTCGCATATGCATAGGACGTTTGCGGTGGGCTGGACACGTCGCAAGAATGTCGGACGACGACCCGGTGAAAATGGTTCTTGAGGGCGACCGTACCAGAACTAGAAGACAGGGCGCACAGCGAGCACGGCGGATCGACCAGATAGAGGATGACCTGCGGACCCTTCGAAGACTACGAGGCTGGCGACAAGCAGCAATGGACCGAGTGGAGTGGAGACGGCTTCTGCATACAGCAAGAGACAACAAGGCTCCAGCCTGAACGATACGGTGCGTACTGCACGATGTTAACAATTCCAAAATCTCGTCTTCGATCAGAATGAAAAAAATGTTCGGGGAAATTCATAAAGCTGTAATTTAAAAATACTAGCAGATTTGTGTGCTATATAAGTTACAAATTGATAAGCAGTGTTCAAAATAGGTTGCATAACAAAAATGTCGAAAAGGCCCGTTCACACTATTCAATGTTACTGTTTACTTTTATCGATTCACGGCCTTTTTAGGAGAAGTGTTAAAAAAACAGTAATGCGCTAGACCGAATCATTATTTAAAAAGATTGATTAAAATCCAAAATATCTCAGAGAAAGCAAGGAGCTATAAAATGTTATGTTCGAATATTGGAGTCGGGTTCAATTGCAAGATTTCTCCTACCCCATTTTATTTAGTCTGAGATTTGGAAGGTGTGTATCATGTACTTACCACAGATGTCACTATCAGCGCTAGGACGACGATGATTACGAGCAACGCGATTAATATTCCACGCCAGTTGCGCTGATTCGGATTTGCCGAAACTAGCTGTAATGTAAGAGAAAAAGAAGAAAATGTGAGATTTTATCCCAGGATAGCTTGAAACGTGTTGTTTTTTAATAATATCAATTACACTATTTGTCAAAAATAAACAATTTGAGCGTACTGTGACCACATGCATAATTTATTTTTTTGAAACTAGATGGAGTGATGGTGTACTAATTGCCGTCTCTAATTGACTCTTGTCTAAATGTGCAACAGATACTAGCCTCAGTCTCGAACAACTACATATTCGTTGTAAAGACACAAATATCTGTGTAGGTATAGTGTATATTCTCCCTGATTCCGTCGATGATGTAGATACTATCCAGAAGCACATATGTCCTTGATATTGTAAACTATATCGAACCTAACACGGAAACTATAACCACCCTGGGCTTCTTTGGAAGAGCACCGATTTCGGTCTTGCTCCCAGTTTCTCCTGACTCAAGCTTTTCAAGATCGACTATTGCTTTACTGGACGGCATGGCGTTATTGAACATGCTACAAATGTGCACGGTAACTAACTTGCGACACCTCACTTTAGGCGATTTCGCCAACATTAAAACATTAAGCCCGGTAGTCGCGGTCTCAAGCATTAACCAACAACTCGCGCGATTATGAAACGGTCACGACCGGAACTCTAACCTCGGTCCTAGCAATCTAAACTCATGCCTTCAGTTGGACCAATGAAAAAAAATGACGCTCATATTCACTAGACAACACGTTTCATGGCGATATGACCGGGAACTCTAGTGATATGGGGAAACTGACTCTCTTCTAGCATCTGTACTATACACTAAAAATTAAACATCAGATTCACGGTCCGCTCGCGATAATTTAAGAATACACGCCACATGATTATAAAATCGAAATTATACACTCAAAGTCATATACACGTGACAAACACGTTAACATACAAATGCTTGAACCGTTCGCGACCATCCACGGCACCTACACCAGCGATGTCGCACACATGATAACATCCCGGTGATTAGGTGAACGTATCAGTGCTTCACATTTTTCTATCGCGGTCTAAAGCATGAACCTAAAATCTCCCACGCTGGCACGATCATGAATCGGCCACTTCCAGAAGTTTCTATCCTTGGAATCAGCAGGCTAGGTCCATGCCATCAGTTGGACCAATTAAAAAAAGAAAGCTCTCATATCCACTGGGCAACACGTTCCATGGCGACATGTTCGGGAATTCTAATGATATGGGGTAACTCACTCCCTGTCAGAATGTGAATTGTACACCGAAAACTAAATATCAGAATGACGATCCGCGTGACCAACCAAGAACGTACGCGAATATGTAAATGGCCACGCAGTTAGAAAATCGAATTTTGTACACGCGAAGTCACGTGCACGTGAGCACACCCGACAAACACATTAATATACGAACGCTTAAGCCCTTCGCGATCAACAGCGCATACCTACGCGCAAACTTGATAACACCCCGGTGACAAGGTGAACGTGAACGTCGCGGTCTTAAACGCGCACCTATAAACGTCCGTGTTTGCGCAAACTTGATAATACCCCGGTGATAAGGTGAACGTCTTAGCACTTATGAAATTTCAAACGCGATCTTAAATGCGAACCTATAAACGTCCGTGTTCGCGCGATCAAGAATCGGTCACGTTCGAAAATCATTGCCCACTGTCCTAGCAACTTGGGTCAGTTGGAACAATAAAAAAATAAAGCTCATATCCACTAGACAACACTCTCCATGGCGACATTACCGGAAACTCCAGTGATATGGCAGATCTCACTTTCTTCTAGCATCTGAACAAAAATTACGTATTACGTTTTATACACACGAAGTTACATTCGTATTAGAATTTATAAACGCGAAGTCACATACACGTTAGCATACACAACACACAAACGCACACGTGATCGAACACGTTAACGTACAAATGCTCGAGCCCTTCGCGATGATACTCGCGATCACAAAATCTCACGGACCGCTGCAATTGGCCTTAAGCAGTGTTTTAGTGGGCGACATTGCCTGTCTTGTCTGCCATTGTAGTGAGTGATTCTGATGGGAATCTCTTCCGAGAACCTAGCTCAACAGCTCCAGTAGGACAACTCTCGAAAGAAAGAATAAAACTAGTTTGGAAATGATGATGCAAGAAACGGCCATATTAACCAAATACTATCATACAACTAGTTAAACGAATGAATTAACTTTTGCCATAGAAAATGTCTTACTGCACTGTCTGGGGCTCGTTGTTATTCAAAAATCGAAAATCAAACGTCAGTTCTCATGGTAAAGAGGAACAAGGCATTTTTTGAGTGATTTTTAGCACCCCCCTCCCCCATCGTAGCATTTCGTCGCAAAACTCTAAATACCTCCTGGTTATTACGTAGCTTCACGATAACCCTCGCCCCCTTGTCCTCGCAAAAAATAGAAAAACGATGTTAGTTTGAGGAAATTGGTAAGGTTGTCGTGACATCAGGTCAACTCCTATTCCCCTTTAAAAAAGCTACGTAGTATGACATGACCCCCTATCCCCTGTCGTCACAAAACTCCCCCCTCCTCCATATAATGCTACGTCATTTATGGATGGTCCCTTGGTAGACTTCGTGCATGTGCAGTGATTCGTAGCTATGCTACCAAAGCTCGACTCCTACCAGCAGAAGACAAAAGACTAGTCTGTAGCATTTTAAGCCTGTTTCTAATGACCCTGCCACTTCTAGTTTTCCGATCTGTATATTTCACATCCTTGCTCTCACTTGAGTACTATGGCTCTAGTTTTCATAACTTTTCCTTGTTAGTAATCTCTGGTTTGATTTAAATGTCGTTTAAAAGTACAAAAGAAAATGTGACTACAAGAATGAAATGAAAAATTAGCACTGTTGGTAATTTATAAACATAATTTAAGCAAAAACAAACATAAAACTTCGCAAATTAAAGCAAAAAAGGAAATGAAATAGTATTCCGTAAGAAATTCAAAGCTTCAATATGGCGACTATATTAAATTACCAAAATATGCATAGGTGAATTTCTTTTCATTTAGCTATGAATTTAGTAATTCTGTGTTTTTCATTAAATTAGGTTTATAAATTACACCAACCAAATTACCAACAATTAACTTATAAAGTTTAAAAAAGTGTTATTGAAAATGACTAGTTTTTGGATGTAGTAAAAATCCTTCATTGAGGAAGTTTAGCCTCCGGCCATATTGGAGGATTTCTGGCGCGTATAGATGCATAATGTTGGGAAATTTATGTTTTAATGAAAAACAATGGGCACAACAATGATAATATTCAATAAATATTATTGTGCGGATTATTACAAGATGAGTTAGCATTGAAAAGGTTTAAATAATTAGTACTCAATGCAATACATCCAGTCTTCTTTCTACTTCTGCCCAAGTCAGATGTACAATCGAGCCAAGTGAACAACAACTAGTAACCTCTCGATCTAGTGTACATTGTCTCGAGAACCAAGGAAACGTTTAATTTATTCTTGCCAACATGAATAAAGTTGACGAAATATCTCTGCTCCGACCCAACACAGCGGTCGTTGACCTTAAGTTCTGTTTAATAAGATTGAGTTTTCATGAAGTGGAATACCTGCTGAAGGTGAAGATGCAGCTTAAGCTCAAGGAGGTTATGTATCTACAGTATCATCATCTTCGTAATGTAGTACTCATATCATTCAACACGTTAGCCCAAGCCGAACGTTTCGTTTTGCTGAACAACTTGAAGCACGTGGCTGAAAGTGATAAAGTTGGAATTAAGATTCCCATGTATATAGAAAAAGACTATGTAGGTGTAAAGCTACATGACTTATCACCACGTACCCCTCCTGATCTAATTGCAAAATACATGTCATAATACGGAGAAGTAGAATACGTTACACCTGATATGTGGAGAAATTTCTTCACGGGTATACCTAACGGTGTTCTTGTGCTGAGGATGCGGATCGAAAGACCTATCCCCTCCCACTTGACTATAAAACTCAAAACCCACGAAGCTACTTTTAACCAAACTACGTTATGCACCCATGAGGGGCAAACTCCTACGAGCAAGTATTGTAATCAGACAGCGCACCACGGACAACCTTGCGCGGATGATACAGAGGAGAATGCATCTCTACCGATTGCCAACACATCCACGGCAAACCAAAAAAGAGTTTTCGATACCAATACCTGAATCACAAACGGTTGCCAAATTTGTAGCAGCTGTTCAGTCCATATTGACAACTGCCAAAGCAGCATCCAGCACCCCAATAACGACGGATTTACATTGGTCACCCGTAAGTGCAAGAAGCAGGAAAGAACATCTGGTCGCGAGCACCAAGGCACCTTTGAAGATGATGACCTTGATGTGGAGGACAGGAGAGAATTAAATGGTTCCCATGACGCAGTAGGCGAGCCGCGAAAGAAGGTCTCCGCTCGCAATAAAAAGTTGCGTGCACGAGATCCAACGGACAATCAATAATATTTGCTTTTATTTATTTTTTTACATATTGTAAACACATAAAAGATCCACGGCTCCGTTAAGCTACCGCTATGAGCCGTGTCAAATAAACGAAATGGAAAAAATGCAATACATTTTTCCGATATATTTTTTCCGAAATGAAACGTTGTTAATTCACTGAATCTGTGAAAAACGCTATATTTTCAAGTGACTCGTACCCTTGGTTCCGGTTGGAATCATAATGAAAAAAATAGCTTAATGTTTTAACATTACCGCACGAAAAACCTTTTTTTTGACCACTCGAATCTATACCGTGCAATTTGCATTTACAAAGTGTGCAAATATGACATATATACGTCTCCTCTTGTAAATGATACTGGTAGTAGAAACGGAACGGAGTGACACAACTTCGAAGCAATTCATTATGCGAATAAATGTTTGCTTTTTGCAGCCTTTATGGATTACTCGAGCGCTTCTTTACGGACCACATAAAAAGATGAAAGTCAAGCTGCAACGTAACCCGAAAGTATCCATTCAAATAAAACACAACGAACCCCTTCTCAGCTCCTAATCTGATTGAGTATGTTTTCTTTGAAGGCATCCATCATCCATATTTGCGTTTGTTGTAAATGGAAAAGCCATTCGATAAGGTTTATGTTTCATTTTGAAGTTCATTTGATCTTTGTGGTTAAATCGAGAATATGTGTACTTTTGCCTTTGATTGATTAGCAAAATTCAATCGATTTAAATATTAATTGGAACTAATATGAACAGGATTTCTATATTCCGTCTTTCATGTTTAGACTTGAAAGCAATGTTATGATTCTTAAAAATTGTTCGTTGAAGAAATTATGGTCTCTGAATCTTTCTGATTTTTCTATTGAATTCAATTCATTGACAAAACAAAATTAGTTTGTATTATGGGACTGCAAACTGTGTCAATTAAAAGAAAATTGATTAAAAGAGTGTAAAAATATAAAATATAAAATATAAAATAAACGCATAATCTTTTCATCCGTACACCTGATTTCCACTATCAACCCACCACCACCAAGTGGTTGTATTCTCCATCCGACTACAAATTTTAGCTGGTGCCATATCAGAACACAAAACGACCTGAACCCAACGACCCGGAATGAACAAATGCCCGAACAAATTGAATACCTCCGAGAATAGCAGGCGATCTGCACCTCATTTGCATTCAGAATTGGTGCCATCTGAGCTTTCACCGCGGCACGAGAGTGAATTTAAAACACATTTGAAGTCAATAAATCTCACCACACGCTGACAGGTTGGAGGTGGCCCAGCTCCCGGCATGCAGGTGCATCGATATTGCATTCCTGGTCGGTTGGATTTCCCAACCGTTTCGTTCGTGGTGGGTTGAGCGAGCAGCTGTGCAATAGGCTATGTGGACCGCATCGATAATCTGCGAGCAACGCTCGCTCCCGGAACCATCAGGAACGGTAAGACGATTGAGCGTAATCACCAGCAGCAGCCTTGGAGGATATTGAAATTAAAATCCTTCCGTTTAGCAGCCAAGTCAGCCAAGGTTGCATGAATGGAATCTGTTGTGAGGTTTCCCTTCTGCTGGAGGAAGCTGGAAAGTGCAATAAGTGCTTGCCTTTGAATTTAGTTCAATGAAAGGTTGGGTGAATTAATTCAATGGAAGAGAATTCAATATTCAGAAAATGAAATATGCGAATGAGTTTGGCTGTTGTAGTTAGATTTATAGAAGTTTCATATTAGTTACTGACGTCATTGATATTAAGGTCACTTTTCGTTTCTCGCATCCTAGCGTCAGTTTTAGTTTCATCTATGTTACACTTGTACTCTTTGTATGCATCCATACAGTTTTACTGCTCAATATTTCAATGAAAAACTTCTATATCTCAACCCACCGACCGAATTTTCACAATATTCGTTCACGAAAATTTTTGTAATGAATAGTTCTTTCCAATAGATGAATTTCGCGCCAAATCGTATTCATAGTTGGCAGCACTCTCTCAGATTCTAATGAAACTTTCTGTACATGAAGACTTTGTCACAAAAAGCCACTTTGCATATTTTGTTTTTCCAAAAATGATCTAGACTGTCTTTTGAAAAGGGCCAAACTTTTTTTTACCAATTTTTTTCAAATGGCTATAGTCTAAAAATGACAAATCCTACAAAAAATGTTGAAGGAGTGGTTTTCACAAAATTAGTAAAATTTTCGAAAAAAATTTTCATTGACTCCTACACTGAAAAAAATCGTTTTTAAAAATTTGAAGTCGACTTACAAAAAAACTCCATTTTTGATTTGGATGAAAATTCGTTCCGAGATAAATAATTATATTCCCTACCTACTGCCAAAAATTCATGCTGGACACTTTTGAGGAAAAAAAGTTATTTGAAAAAAACTTTTCCTTGTCCAAACTGAATTTTTTTCTTCAGTGTATTTTTATCGAAAACTAAACCAATGAAAGTCATAATCATCTCAGAATCCAATAAAACTCAGTTTGTGAGAAGACATTGCTTAATTTAGTAACTAAGCATATTTTTATTAAGAGGTTAACTACTTTTTCATTTTTCATGAAATCGAAATTTTTTATTACTTTATCTGAAAGTACAACTTCTTGCGAATGTTTTCCCAAATTTTTATAAAGATCCGAGAAATAGATCGAAAGTTACGCGCTTCGACTACCAAGAGCAGTGGTAATTTGAAATTTTAAACTCGATTATCTCGAAATGTCATTTTAATAAAAATAGTTTTTCCGTGATCACGATTACCGAAAAACTACTCAATCAATTTTCTTAATTTTTTTTTCAATTGATCGTAACTAATTCCTTTTTTATTAATAAATTTTTGTTTCATGGATAAGAATTTTTTAATGCAATTTTTAGAGCAACAGCGATTTTTTACTAAAAACGTTCTCGAATGCAGGAAAAAAATATTATTTATTCAACTAATCGTTAAAGTACGAGGAATACACATATACTAATGGAATTTTTTGAGTTTTGGTATTTTAGATGATGGTCTCCAATCGTGATCACCGCAAACATCTTAAATAAAAAAGCGATTCGTGGAAAAAGCCGTAACTTCGCCAATTATCAATTTATTTTTATAAACTCATGTTTGTTTATTTTACTGAAAAATGTACTACCAAAATATTATAAGTTTGATGTAATGAAATCATTCCTTTATTCTTTTACGTTAATTCAAACTTTTTTGACATTTTGATCACTAAAAGGTATGTAACCCCTTAATCAAGAATCCAATTTAAAAGAGTTTATGTCGTTAAACAAATATTCCATTGTTACTTCTTTATTTTCTTGTTTAGTGCTGAGGAAGAATCAGAGAAAGAAATGACCACCACAACATTATGTATTGAATTTTACATAATTATTTATTTATTTTTATATATTACATTTGTATTAAAACTATCTTCATGCATGATATTTTGTATAATTTCTAGACAAGGAAAATATTTTTGGTTCACTTTCTGAATTAGAATACTTTTTCGTCTCTACTTTGCCCCAGGAATAGGCACAAAACTGTGGAATTTTTGAGTTCCAGATATTGTTTAGGCGTTATTATACAGCTCTTAGAGTTCTTCTGACATTTTGTTGTGCTGTTCAGTGAATATGTAGCAGAAAATTAATTTTGTGATATTTTTATCAGTTTGGTCAACTGTTCTGTTATATAACTCTTGGGGACTTGTTATGGCATTTCCATAGTCGCGAGCAAGACTAGCTTTTTTGCCATTCGTTTGGGAGTGCCACCAGTAGCATCACAGGGTCCTTTTCCATGGGATGCTGCAACAGAATGCCTTTGTGCGTTTAAGGTCGGAGAGAGAATCAGCAAAAATCAAAAACGAAAAAAGCAGTTTTTTTCCACACCGAGTGTTAGATCTTCATAAAAATCAATCAGTAGTACTGTAACAACATTTTACATAAGCTGATTGATTTTTATAAGGATCTAACACTCGGTGTGGAAAAAACTGCTTTTTTCGTTTCCGATTTTGCAAAGTTTTTCTTATTTTTGTATTGTACTGCTGCTCCATCAGACATAAAATAAATTTTAGAAAAGTTTATCAATTGTTTCATAAAATTTATCAATTTTGAGAGGAATAAATGAACTGCAGTCTTGTCTTCCAGTCTTCTTGTCTTCCAGTCTTACAGTCTTTCAGTTTTTTAGTCTTCCAATTTTCCAGTCTTCCGATCTTCCAATCTTCCAGCCTTCATTCAAGTTTGTTATGAATATATATTAAATTCGTTACTGATACCTTTTGCATATATCAGGCAACTAGCAGCTGGGAAAATGAATTCTGAGATGATCATGACCTCCATTGGTTTAGTTTTCGATAAAAATACACTGAAGAAGAAAAAATCAGTTTGCAAAACGAAAAGTTTTTTTCAAATAATTTTTTTTTCCTCAAAAGTGCCCAACATGAACGGTAGGTAGGGAACATAATTATCTATCTTGGAACTAAATTTCATCCAAATAAAAAATGTGGGATTTTTTGCTAAATCGATTTTAAATTTTTAAAATCGATTTTTTTCAGTGTAGTAGTTAATGAAGATTTTTTTCAATATTTTTATTCGAAAATTTGACTAATTTTGTGAAAACCACTCCTACAACATTTTTTGTAGGCTTGTCATTTTTAGACTATCACCATTTGAAAAAAATTGATAAAAAAGTTTGGCCCTTTTCAAAAGACAGTCTGGATCATTTTTGGAAAAACTAAATATGCAAAGTGGCTTTTTGTGACAGTCTTCATGTACAGAAAGTTTCATTAAAATCTGAGAGGGTGCTGCCAACATTTGTTCGAGTTGGCGCGAAATTCGTTATTTACATGCCTTAGGTTTAATGATTTTTTTTGATATTTGTTTTGTGTGGATTTTCTTCAAAATTAACTAAAACAATATTTTTTTCGCCATGATTCAGAGTTTCTATCATTGTTATAAGCATTTTTTGTAAAAATCTTTTAAATGGGATTTATTCTTTAAAGTAAAGAGAAAAATATTTTTTTTGTTAAAAAATAGTTGGGCGTTGAAAAAGTTGCGTAAACTGCTTTTATACGACAATTTTGCTCAAAAATTACCATTTTTCATAAATTGCATTTGCGGAACCTCTAGATGATTTTTTAGAAACTTGATTTATTCCACAAAAGTGCTTAAAATACGCTTATCTTTCATTATAGGGTTGAGCACCATGACTTTTCGAATATTGATTTTTGTGGGACAACCTAATGCTATACACTGTATTAACGTTCCTGGGATTAAAAAATTAGCATATTTGGAAATACTGGGCACATTTCGAGGCGTCTAGCCATGCGGGACCAGTGCCTTAAATCCACGACTGTCCCACGTAATTCGGGATGTGTGGTCACTATATTATATGGTTCTCTATTAACTACCACAGTAAAGATGTTAGTATTTTTTACACCGATCCAAAACGGTCGTACCTCCGCCAATAGTCACCCGTAACGATGTGACACCGCCTACATCAGCGCACACTTCTAGTTTTATACAAAATGCTAAGGAGATGCGAAAAATTTATGCCATTCCGATGCCTGACAAGCGTAATCACGCATCGTCTGCTATAAAAAGGGATTGCCAGCCTACTCTTTGATATCCTGCGGTTAGGAATGAAGACTATAATGCTGATGATATGTAGCGTGAACTAGAAAGGATTTCGAAAAGGATCGCTTCATCAAAGCCAACCGAATCTAGTTCTCTCTTGTAGATGTGGATCGGAAGTGGTTAGGTGGGATTATGCTTTTACGAAGATTCTTGTTCCGCATCGCCGTATAATGCTAGGGGAATCTACCCCATTCAACGTTTCTTTGTGCCGATTAGCTTCGAATCTGGAAAGGGTTAAAAAGGGTTGTGCATTGCTCGGAGCTGCGGTCGTTTTTATATAATTTTAAATAATGACTACAGCGATTTCAAAGGCACTTTTCCTCAATCACCGTACTAACTCCTCTGCATCGTAAGTATTGATTTAAACTTATGCTGTATAGTTACTCGGATGATATATCAATTTCTTTTCACACTCTAAAAGATGGCTAACGTTTGATGCCATCCAAGTTCACAATCTTGTCGCAAGCAATTTCGATTTCTTGCAGTAGATTAAATTCAAATTTCTCAGACAAGCATCGTAGCTGAAGTAAAACTTTGCTACTTAATCTGAAGAATGGCGTCAGCATCAAGAGAGAACTTCATAAGCTTAGCATGTGAATGTTCTCTGATGGTAACTAATTTTCGCAATGGCACCGAGCGGGAAGCTATCCTTGCTGGTGAATGGTTGATACGAATCTAGGACTGACTGAGCCATGCTCCTTTAAGGAATCCAATTTTCGAAAACGACTTGCTCTGACTGTCTCCACATAATCGACGTTGTCTTGCCCGGTTGACGCTGGCTTCGGGTCGGGTTGCGTTTGAACACTGAAATGGTACCCGTCGTTGGTTTTTGATGAAAGTGTTTTTTACCGACAGGGAAAGAGTCAGATGCAATCATTCAAATGTGTACATTAAAATATGTACACTAATTAAATCAGTGTAAGTTTAGCTTTAAACAGAAATTTAATTCTACATGTTATGGTGTCCAGTTTCGTTGATGATGTTATATAATGGAATGAAGACATTAGTATTTTAAGATAATTGCAATAAGATAAAAATATTTTGAAAAAAAACCCTTCCATCGATATTGATGTGCCTTTTATGAAAATGTGTACAACATTCCTGGATCAAATGTAAATTGATTAGGATTAGAAACGACCAAAGTCAATTAAGTAAAATTTTCATCATTTGAAAATTGGAATTTTATATTTTGCACATAATAATTTCTTCGCTCATTCTACTATCTATAGATGATTTTGATTAGCTTCAATGTTGTGATGGAATCTAACTTAAAGAAAAACCGCCAACCGTACAGTAAAAAACCTGTTTTTATCCACCTAGTGGTGCAATTGTGCCTTTCTCATTTATCCAAACTATGATTTAATGGCTCGTTATGTTCAATATAACATTGTGGAAATGTCTATTACATTCTTATTACTCTTGATGAGCATATATAAGTGCACGACTGTCACGAACCTGATAAGTAACCTGTTGATATTGAAACACTTGAAACAAACAAAAATATAATATAGCTTAATCAGCGTGGGTTCAATGTTGTCTTCATGTTAACTTTATGGTGGAGAAGGGAAGGGATATAATTAGTGGGAGAGGGAGGATGCGTCGGGAATCATCTAACTTATTGTAGTATACGGGGTGGATGAAGGGAATGCATGCGGGAGGTTGGTCTGAGAGGGTGGGGGTGATAGAGGGCTGGGTGTTGATAGGAAGGAGGTGGAGGGGTAGATGGAGGGTTCAACACTAAACTTCATATTATACCTTCCATTTGAGACTAGGTTAGTGAAATTTGGTTGTCATCACTGAAGTAGCTTTAGATCTGGAATTTGGCCGGAACCCCGGGACTTCCGGAATTATCGATAGTGGACAATACACTCCAATAATTTTTGATTCGCCGTCAGTATTCTAGGCCTGCGAATCGAAGTAAATTGATGTTCATTCCAATAGATTTTAAACCTATGAAAAATTACGATTCTACCGGTTTATATGAGAAATTCCTATGCGACCGCAATTACCAACCTGTAACTACGGAACCAAAAGTCAGAACTGAATGAAATTCAATAGCAGTCAATGGGAGTATTATATCTTTCATTTGAAATCAAGTTTGTAAATATCGGTTAAGAGTTTGCTGGCAAATAGGTGTGACATTAGCTCGGGAACTTGGCGAGTTCCCAGGGAGCATCAATATCTGTCATAGGTGACCAATGTGGTCAAAACTACTTTAATTGGTCATTAGTCTGGACCCGCAAATCCAAGTAATGTTGAACGTACTTGAATATGTATTACATCATTCGGACACCATAGGGTTACCAGTTTATGTGGGAATTTGCTGTGTGACCACACTCTTCAACCTGTAACTCCGGAACCGAAAGTCCGATCAACTAAAAAATCAATAGCGTCTTATGGGAGCGTTATACCGTTCATTTGAACCTGACTTTGAGCAAATCGGTTATATTATTTGACACACACATACACACATACATACACACAGACATTTTGCTATCTCGACGAACCTAATCGAATGGAATATGACACTCGGCCCTCCAGGTCTCGGTTTTCAAAATCGATTTTTGGAGTGATTGTATAGCCTTTCTTTATATGAGAAAGGCAAAAATTTGTCTGACATTAGCTAAAGAACTTGGCGAGTTCCCCGGGGGCCTCAAGAACCGTCATAGGTGGCCAATGTGGTCAAAGCTACTTTGATTGGTCATTAGTGATCTAGACCCGCAAATCTGAGTAATGTTGAACGTATTTGAATACGTATAACATCATTCGGACATCATAGGGTTACCAGTTTATATGGGAAATTGCTGTGTGACCGCACTCTTCAACCCATAACTCCGGAACCGGAAGTGCGATCAACTAAAAATTCAATAGCGTCTTACGCGAGCGTTATAGCGTTAATTTGAAACTAAATTTGTGCAAATCGGTTTAGTCATCTCTGAGAAAATTGAGTGACTTTATTTGACACACACATACATACATACACACAAACATACGCACACACAGACATTTTGCGATCTCGACGAACTGAATCGAATAATATAAGACACTCGGACCTCCGAGCCTCGGTTGGAAAACCGATTTTTGGAGTGACTGCATAGCCTTTTTTATATGAGAAAGGCAAAACCTGTTTTAATCCACGTAGCGGTGCATTTGTGCCTTTCTTCACCATGAATACTGCAATGCACAGTGGTCAAGAATGCTAATTTAGCAGGAATTTTGAGATTTTACTAAAACTATACAACTTAGCCTTATGCAGTCTTTGCAGAAGTATTCGTAGTTTGTGAGCCCCTTCTTTTTGTTAAAAACATCAGTTAGGGTGGTTCTAATTTTACCAAGATCAAAATATTACCAGCTTAATCATTCTAGCTAGAGCCAAACGACCTTCAGCGCAGTTGTAGAACGACAAAATTTTGGAAAAGTTGGCTGAAGACATGTAAGATCTATCTGTAATACTTTTTATTTTACAACAAGTTTAAAATCTGTGTTTCTTGGTGTTTCTTGGATAAACTGTTTTTGCAAATAACTTTTGCGGTATTGGTTTAAAACTGAAGTAGTCTTCAGACAACTTTAAGATTGCTTTAAGGCGAATAATTTGTTTCAAGGCACCACATATCTAACTCCTTTTGTTGAAAAGTTAGGAGTTAGGAATAACAACATCACTCATTGGGGCAAACAAAACATAATTCTTTTTCAACTACATATAAATAAGATCATGATTAGAGTTATATTTGAGCAAAAAATATCGAAAGCGATGTTTTTTAAGGTTTCATAAAATTGATTTAAATAATACAAGCTAGAATTTTGATGTGTTACTTAGAAGTTAATGTTCGTCTTCAAAAACTCTGAAAACATCTGAAGGATATGTTGAAAAAAAAATGAAAACTGAAATGGTTATTTTAAAAATTTAGTTTTTCATGAATTGACACTTTGTAATATGTTTAAATTACTTTCACGGTGGACAACACAAAAAATATAGTTTCGTTTTCATGATAAAATATTGCACTTTATAATACTTTGCTATTAATTTTGAATAGTGGATAGGGTGGCTCTAAATTTATAAAATCAGAAAATTGACTTTTTAGTGGTTCGAGATAGTTTTGCTGTCTTTCTGAAAATTCAAGAAAATAGAAGTTTAAAAAACTTTGTCTAAGACACTGAAACTCTATGTCGTGTACTTTTCAAGTTACAAGAAATTTACCCAAAAAAATTAGGGTGTTTCTTAAAAAATGGTTTTCTTTGAATAACTTTTGCAGTTTTGATTTTTCATTAAGATCACTTTAGACATACTTTCAGATATTTTGAAGGAGAGGAAGTGGCAGCACTGCCGAATTTCTCGGAAGTGATTTTGCGTTCCTTCCATAGTTTACAAAATTTTGCAGTGAAATATAGTATATTTAATAGGAAATCGAAGTTAATCGCTCGGTAGGTCGTTTCTCCTGTTGTGTTATGTGTTGGTAGGCAAAAATATCGTTGGAATAGTGTAATTTGACGTAGTGATCTTATCGTCACATCACAATTATTTTACTATGTATGTGCGTGACTCGAGCGAGCTACCAAAAAATGTTCCCACTTAGCATCGACAGCGCCATCTGAACTTGACTAGTTAAACTCATTCCGGAACCGGTTCGGATATCTGAATGGAGTCAGTACCCGGTCAAAAAAATGCGGACGAAGATCGTCAGGCGATTTAAATAGTTTGACGTTTGAATCAACTCGCCTGTGCTAATTGCCCCTAGGAACAAATGCTATTTGCGAATGCGATTTAAAGGTAATTTCAATACTTAGACGACAAATTTTCTGGCGGCTGCAATGGACTTGGTTGTTTTTGCATTTTTCAAATTTGGCGGTTAGTGTTATTCACATTATTCATATTATTTATTTTATTAATTCAATAATTTTTTTATTGTTTTATTCATGTTGTTTGCTTCATTGGTTTTAATCATTTTATTAAATTGTTAGTTTTTCCCAGTTCATATATTGTTCAGTTTCTTCATTTTATTAATTCGGTTTAGTCAGTTCTTTTAGTTATTGGATGACAGTTAGTTAGCTTGAAACAATTTAGTTTACTCTCTTAATTTCATAACTTTTTTAATATTGTCTGATTTTCATGTGAGCTAATTTGATTTGTTTTATTAATTTGATTTATATGAATCATTCTATCATAAAATTTTTCAACTGTTTTTATGTATACATGTGTGTATATATGTGTATGTGTTTATGTGTGTATATGTACATATAAATGTTCAAAAAATGGTTGCATTATACACGGGATTGTTTTGTAGTGTACACATATAATCTATTAATGTGAAAAACTGATACTTCTGGATAGAAGTCAGATCTTCCTCCAATTACAGCTCCTTGGAGATCTCCAATGGAACAACTTACACAAGTCCAACAGGCAGTGACACCAGACTAGGAGAAACGGAAGCGCTGAGGAAAACACGGAGTCTATCGGTTCTTTTTTATTATTTCCCCTTTTCTTTCTTAAATAAGCAGGAATTCAAGAAATGTGGATGAGAGTCAAAGGAGACATAAATGGGAGATAGAAATGAAGGTAGAAAACTGCAAAAATGGTAAGTTTCCTAGTACACATGTGTTATGTTATATATATACAAATTGAACCAATATACTAAATACGCGTCGATTTCCTGCTTAAATGGAATCGAAAGTCTTACTGTAATGTTACAATCCAATTGATACAAACATTACAGTAAGGCGGGGCTGGTTGATGGAACGATGACCTCGGAACATGTCTGGCACTGTACACGAAATGGGTCATCGGAAAGTCAATTGAGCTAACACCTTCTTAAATCCGTGAACCAAGTTATTTGCATGAATGTTTAAATACATGCAAACATCTTTTTTCTGTAAATCACTACCAGCTAGTGGGAGATAGGAAGGTTAACACACACACACACACACACACACACTTTCAGATATTTTGAAGGAGAACAATTTGTCTTAATTTACCGAACCTCTAGCTTCTCTCGTTAGAAAGTTATATAAAATTTTTACTAAAAATAAACTATTTTTTGAGTAAATATTGCACGATATAAAAACATATCCTATTTGCTAGCTTTGGTGATCTATACTACAAAGCATGTTGTTTCATATAACAGCAACGGTATTTATTATTAAGTGCCCTAATCGAAGATAATGCTATTTGAAAAAGTTATTTTTTATATAAAAGTTTTCATAGCTTTGAAGCGAAAAAAGTTTAGTAGTTAGTGTTTTAAAGCAAATTATGCGCCCTAAAATAATCTTCAAGTTACCCAAAGGGTGCTTTAGCGTAAAATAGAAACTTCAAAAGTTATAGAAATAAAACCGTTTTTTAAGGAACACCCTAAAGCTTACATTTGAATTTTTCGTGCAATGGAAGATATAAAAGCTAGAGCTTGCATGTCTTCAGCAAAAATGTGTTGCTCTACAACTCCTTCGAAGACAGTCACGCTTTATTTCGAACCGTTAAAAAGTTCAATTTTAAATATTGCTAACATTGGAACAACCCTAGCCCAGGCCCGATGAGAGGGGGGGGGGTCAGCCGGGGCAATTGCCCTGGGGCCCGGGTCGCGTTTGGGGGCCCGAATTTTTATCCGGAAGATGGGTGAAAACGTCTGGTATTCATAGAAGAGCAAGAAAAATAAGAATTGTAATTTCTTTGTAATTATTCACCCTATTAAATTGTCATATGATGAAAGCGGAGAAAAATTTGAAAGACATTTTAATCTAATAACTTGAGAATTCGAAATTGTGGATACCAGAGCTTTATTTTATATTTAACTTTTTTCCTTTTTTATTTCGACTATGTTAGTCACATTTTCTTTTTACATTTTAACGACATTCAATTAGCTAGAGATTACTGGGTAGGGAAATTTATGAAAATTAGAGCCATAGTACTCAAGTGAGAGCAAGGATGTGAAGTAAACAGATCGGAAAACTAGAAGTGGCAGGGTCATTAGAACAGGCTTAATATCGTACGGGCTTAATCTTTGTCTTCTGTTGATGAGGGTCGAGCTTAGGCAGTATAACTACGAATCACCCGAGTTCACTAACATGTGTCCTGGTATCGATAGATAGATCTTTACCGTGACAACCGACGATATATTTAACATTTGTTAAAACAAACGTTCTTAGAGGAGTTGTCTACTTTATGTACTAGGTCAACAAAACCGAGTTTTTTGTTTGAATTGGCAGAATACTTTACAAAACGTTCAGAAGCCAATTCAATGTATTTTCGAAGAGAACAGCGCCAAACAGAAATGCAAGCACACGGACGTATCCGTCCTCTTCTGCGTTCGTTTCTTTACTGGTGGTACCGGTTGTTGGATTGCAGACACTGGGAGTATTTTATTGAGTGAATATTTGTTTCTGTAAGATCCACAAATCTTGGTTTTGAAGCTTTTTGTGGTTTGGCATAAGATAACGATGTGCTGTTAGCGGTTATAGTAGGCGGACTTTTCTTAGCTACTTCTGTACAATGTTTTAGGTGGTGCAGTGTTTTTGGAGAATTTGCGCATAGGAATCTGCCCTGGGTGCATAACCGGTGTTGTCTGATGAGATGTTCCATGTTCGGTTAATATGCATAAAATGGTTTTGTAAAAAGGAATTAGTTTGTTCACAAGCATTCTCACCACAGGAAAAGAATTAGAATTACCCTGTAAAATGTTCCTCAATGCTATTAAATCCATTTCTCCGTATCTTGATATAAACTTTTTTTTATCGCCATGTCAGGAGTGGGCAGAGATAAATCGTGTAAGCGCACCTGTTTAGAGCCGTTGTCTATATATACGGGCATGCTTTAGTTAACGTTGTCGCATTCGTTGGCGTGTTGTATGTTGTTTCGCGTAACGAATGACTGTGATTAATGTTTTATATGGTGCAATTGTAGGATATTAGCTCCTGACACATTGAGCACCTTTTTCACTTTTAGTAATTGTTTCACTTCTCGAATAGCTGGTCTCAAAGAACATTTCCAAAAAAACAATAGCAACACAATTTATCCACAGTGGGGCTAGTTTTTGACATTAAAAATGTCTTACTCCACTATCTGGGGCTAGGTGTCATTCTAAAATCTAAACTATCTCCCATGTAACGAAACTATGTAAGGTTTGCACGCTTATAACTCCGATATTACTAGATGGATTTTAATCATTCATACACCAACCGATTCAGAAACACCTAACTTAAATATTGGTAATAATTTAATATCTCCCCAATAAAAGTAGACTTTTGGAAATTGGTAAAATTAAAAAGTTCACAAAAAACGGGAAAAATACCATTCGTGAGGCAGATTTCTCAGACACAGCCGTCAAAAGAGGGCAGCTTAGTTGCTCAATGAAACACGAAAAGTCATAAATAGAAGCAACGCATGTCCGTTTAAATCAGTTGTTGCTCTTATCCCACACGAGCAACGTCGTCTCCGGGCGATGCAATAAGCGCTATTGATTTTCGGTAACGTTGGCATTTGCACACACTCGCACCTAAGTGACTAAACCATATACGGTTAGTTTATAAATAGAGGTGACGCGTACCCGTTTGAATCAGTTTTTGTTCTTATGTCGAACGGGTAAGATCATGGCTGCAGCGTCTGGGCACTACAATAAGCGGTAGACGCTATGCATTTTCGGCAGCGGTGGCCGTGTGCGGATTTGTCGGGTACCAGCATGGTGTCACAGAATGATTTGCAAAGTGGGTGGGCGGGGTGGTTTGGATTTAATTCAATACGGTGTGTGCTGCTTAAGAGTGTTGCGTTTGAAAAAAATATATTTCTTGAGCGTTTTTTCAAAACGTCATATCTGCAATGAGTTACTCTCTTTGTTTACTTTCTCTTCTGTTAATAATTCGGTCACTTTAACATTTATCCCTCAGCTCTTTGCATAATATGCTAGTTAAAACCACCGTCTTTCGATCTGTACTGTAAAATAAGTGAAAAGTGTTATAGTGACGCCGTAAAAATCGAAAGAGAATGTATAAACAGAGAGTAACTCATTGCAGATATGACGTTTTGAAAAAACGCTCAAGATTTATTTTTATGCATGCGTGTGCGTTGTAACTTGTTAATCCATGTTTACGGCGCTTTGTAGCTGCGTAGGGTAAAGAGCCAATTGGTTTTCATGTTTCATATTTCGGTTATATGTTTTTTATCAGTAAGGCATCTGACAACGTGCTTCTGTAGTTATTGCACTGTTCAGCAGCGTAGTATTTTATATAGGAGAGTACACTCAGGTTTTTTACGCGGATTTTGAAATGTACGCGGTTTTCATTAACGCGTTTTTTTTTAAATTTACGCGGTTTTCATTTACACGGCCTGTATCCCCTGCGTGAAAAATCTGAGTGTAATTGCATCGGAAACAATCACATTCCCAGCAGAACTTTTTGTTTTCTAATTTCAAACACTTTTGTTTCGTACTGCACACAACGGAAAATTCTAAAACAGAACTTACCGTCCCAGCAGCAGTTGAAGCGGGTGTTCTTTTTCGATTCAAATTCAAGCCATGTCTTAAGCGTTACTGGACTTAAAATTGTTTTCCCAGTATAACCAGTCAGAATATCTGTCCTACCCTATGTATTTGAAACACAGTTCTAATTGCGTTTTAAGGTATACAACAAATACGGTTGGGTATACTAATTTAAATTTTTTAATAATCTGTTTTAAATTATGAAACAAACCGCTGTACTGAAGATATAATTATGTCAGTCCTATTACCACATAAAACACCTATATAACATAAAACGCTGCAGAATTGGTTTAATAATACAATGTTTACACTACAGAGTTATAACACGTTTTAATAATTAGCAACAAGAAAAATGTCACCAAGATAGCATAAAAACCCGTTTTAACTGGTAGTGCGAACGCTGCATAACAATGAAATTTATCAAATAATTTCATTTTTCCACCACTAATCGATCAAGAAATACTTAAACTTAAGATTGTTTACTTAAGTTCATTAGTCCATTATTGAAAATTTAAATGGAAAATGAAATTTCATATTTTATGGAGAATCTGTATATTTTCGTTGGCGGGCGTGGGTTTCCTCATCACAGCTCTCAATATGGAACTTTTCTTTTGAATATATTTTCTGGGCAGACCAGCCTATTTTTACTAGATGGATCAGCCAAATAATGCCAATCACCTAGTGAGATACTTGATTAATTAATAGATTACCGTTAAAAGACCTTCAATAAATTATGTTTTAATGGGGAGGGTATATAGCAAATTGTAACATATGAAAACAGGCGAGTGAACAAGAACGTGTGTCGATATGTGTGAGAGATAAAAAAGCTATATTTTTAATGTCACCGTGGTCGTGTCCTGTACACAACCCTTTAATTTTTGCCGGGGATCTATGGCGGAACGATTTTAGCTTGGACTCCGGAAGGGGTGAGAAAATAGACTGACCTTAATTAACCGGTAATTGAAATAAATTTTTATTTGTATATTTGTATTTTTATAGCACGTTAAAATAATTTTTCGCCAAAAATGCTTTGTGTTAAGATGGAACACTAATTTTGGGCGTCGCTAGAGATGTTTGTGATTTCCATAAGAAACCAATTGCTATGTGCCAAATAAGGAAATCAAATCAGTTCAATTCAGTCACCAGTACTAGCAGTCGTTTGCCCGCTGTACTCGCAGTTGTTTTATTTGCGTTTAATTCCTTATTACTGCGTTCTGTGTCATTTTTTGTCTATTACTGCATATTCCAACAGCGTATTAAAACCGACTTCTACATTGAAACGTCACATTCCTTTCTAAAAAAACCTTCATAAAAGCTATGATTAGAAAATTTTCTCGGTTGTTCTATATTTTTAATCCTACAACGGTTTTGTGGGGTACATTTGTACCCCAGAGCTATTTGCAATCCCTGTTATTCCGTTACGGTTTATTTTAACTGCAAGCAAACTTTATCATAAATCAATTTGATTATTAAACTTCCATTAAAGCTGGTGCAACCTATTTGTTTCACTTAAATAACCTAACAGTGCCTGCTTAAAATTTGTCTGGGGTACAAATGTACCCCACAAAACCGTTTACGTTAGTGTTTTATCATGTGTATATAATTCGGAAAATTTATTATATCTTTTTTATAAGCAAAATATCGATACATAGGAACTTGCGTGAAATTGTATAGGCTTCAACACTGCTGAACAATTAAATCTGTTATTTGATTTAATAATGCTACTATAGCAAAGTAACTAGAAAAGGCGCTTGGATCGTAATCGTATTTTTTGGTTTTGATGTCAAAATATGACTTGTATATAATATGTACTACGCACCACTCAATTCCTCATCTTCTGTAGCCCAAGTTCTGGAACGTACAATGCACTGGTCTGTTCCTTCATCGCCTATTTTAACTTCGTTACTGCATATTGCTGTATATTTACTATTGTATTGTATTTGTGTTGTATTTGTATTTGGTGTTCAAACAAGCATCGGAATAAATGCACTTTTTGGTCGGTTTTTGAATTATTTACTATTTGTTCAAAAGGCAATTTAATAATATTTACAACGCCGTATAGATAGTAAAAATCTGTTAGAAGCTTCCGAAGTTATAGCAATATTAAGGTTAAAAAGGGATGTTGACGTATTTTTAGGACAAATTGTATAAAAATGAAAATGTGCATAAAAAATTTGCAAAGCACGATTATTTTTGATTGGCTTATTTTTGAATAAAACTATCTAATTTAATTATAAATTCAATAAAAACTAGGCATATTAGAGCGGTTTTAATTCTGGGGTACGAATGTACCCCACAAAACCGTTTACGTATAGAAAAAGTTACGAAACCGTTGTAGGGTTAAACGAGAATTACGAGCTGAATTTGCTACCTTATTCTTGCTAACAACAAAAGCTAAAAACTGCTCCACCGCTACCAACAGATAAATCTACCCGTGTATCATTTTGTCTAAACCACAGAAGCAAAATATCGTAGGGGAGCCCGGGGCTAGTTGGCGGTTGAGGTAAGTTGGCGGAATCCCTTTTTCTCTGTTTCAATTAGACATATAGCGCTGGCTCTTCTTGTGTACCTCAAGTTAGGTAAAACCCGTTATCCAATGTGTTTTTGTTGCAAAACGATTTGTTTGGTGGAAGTTGTGGGTGATATTGTGTTTTCGAGTATACCACGTAAATGTTCTAAATTTTAAATGCTTTGCGTTATTCAGAGTGATTTTAAATCTATTTCCCGAATGATTATATTTTTCGATAGCGCGTGAAAAGAGCATCCGTATAGATATTACATCTATCCACAAACAAAAGTAATTTTTTAAATAATTTTTAATAAAATATGCGGTTGAGGCAAGTTGGCGGTGCTGCACGTGGGATAAGTTGGCGGTACTATTTACAGTGCAATAAAATCATGAAATATTTTTATTTCTGGAATTCACTCCAAAGTAAGAAAATCTTTTTCTTGTGTATCTCGCCAATGTAGGAGACATTTATTCCGGCCAATTGCATAAAAAATTTCGAAAATTTTCTTTTGTATAGGGAGTACGCGTCAAAGTCAAAATTGCGGGGTATTGAAACTGAAATATAATAGCAAATGTCGGTTAATATACAGTTTTCTCGAAAAGACATTCAGCACGTTCCAAAAGGACCCTTGAAGTAATTGAATCTCCATTTGATTGCTTAGTTTTTGGCGTATACCCACATACCGCCAACTTACCCCGGGGCCGGGGTAAGTTAGCGGGTTTTCCGCGTCACATATTTTTGTCTCTAAAAATGGAGACAATGCATCAAACACTTAAAAAAAATCGGCGATAAAAATTGAAACCAAAAAACCCCGCCAACTAGCCCCAGTCTCTCCTACTTCAACCTACTGTGTCGAACGTGAATAAAAATGAATGACGATCAAAGCGGAAAGTGGCCGTACTGTGGTCAAACTGTATTCCTGTTTACTTTTCGAGGTGTCCCTTAAAATCACCTGTTGGAGAAGTTAAAAATATCAAATTTGCAAATGGAGGTAAAGATGATCAATGTCTATACCTTACAATTTCATAGTTGGACATAGTGTACTGATTATTTTTCAGACTAATAATCAAGTAGAAGCGTTTATTGCGCAAAATTAAATATATCATTGAATGTGGCAACATGAAGTCAGTACCTTTGTATATATAAAGGCGATGACACAAACGTGGTGCGAATACACGGATTATCTCCATATACCTCTAATAAGGTTGTTAACCATTGTGTACATTTTTAACAGGGCAAAAGAGTACCCGGGAACCCGCTAATTGAAAAACTCGTAACCATAGCAATTTTAGCAACAGCAACATAGTTTGATATATGAATGAATATATACAAGTCCTCTAATCAAGATTTAAATAAGTAAGTTGAGAAGGGCCCGTCAGTAACACTAGCCTTGGGGCCCGCCGCCGCTCTCGACGGCCCTGACCCTAGCATCTGTTTAAACAAAATGAAATTTGCCAAACATATTGTAAAAAGCCAAGTCATTTAATTTTAGCAAAAGGTTAAAATTCCTGCTAAATTAACATTCTGGACCACTGTGCAGAGTGGCCAACAAGACTTCGGTTGGCCATCAGTGACCTAGAACTGCAAATGCAAGCGAAAATTTAGCTCTTTGTATTCAGCGGTTCGAATCGGAATGTCCATAAGGACAATTAAGGAGATGGTTCTCAAAATCCGAAAGGTGCTAGTGTCTGCCGTGAAGCAGTATGACACGGCAATGCGGAAGGCTAATGTATTTAGTTGAGCGAGCATTGGCGTTGGCTAAGGCTACTAACATCTTCCTAGCCCCTCCGAAGCAGGACAAGGAGAAGCTGATTGGAGTGCAGAACACGCAACTTTCCGTGACTCCAAAGAGGCCAAGAACCTCGCCAGGTGACAGAAAACTATGCAGGCCGAAGAGTCAGATGCGTGAGGATACTGTCATTGCCGAAGGAATGACCTCCCTACCCAAGAGAGAAAAAGCTAGAGTACCTTTGTAGGTCAGAAGAAGAAACACGAGAATCAGTAAAAGCGGCAGAAAAAGCGAAAAGGGGAGCAGAAGAGTAAAGCAAAGCCTTCGGCTCGTCATAAGGCGTCGGATTTCATTCTTTGGAAACGACCATCAGACGGGTGCCTATAAGAAGGCAGGTGCAGGTCAATGGTATTGGAGATACCCTAGATAAACTTGAATAAATGGGGCACCGTACAGAAGCTGTTATGGCAGTATGTGCGATGTTGCTTTGATCGCAGAGCCGTATCAAGTCCCCCCTGATAACGGTAACTGGGTGGCGGATAGATCGGGAACGGCCATGATACGAGTTATAGGCAGATCCCCCATTCAATAAGTGGTAGAACGCTTTTACGAGGGCTTCATGATCGCCAAAATCAACGGCGTCTTCGTGTGTACCTATTACGATCCTCGAAGGTAGACAGTTAACCGAGTAGTTGTATGGTCGGAAGCCGGTAGCCATTGGTGGTGCACCTGGGCTGTGGAGTGGAGCAGTAGAGTAACCAACACAAGAGGATGTATTCTGCAGGAATACACGAAGTTAGATGCACGATTATGCGAGGTGGGTTTTGTTAGCACATTTCGGAGACATGGAAGGGAGTTTATCATCCAGGCCACATTCTGTATTCCTTCATTGACGGCAAACGAGGATTGCTACTGCATCGGTCAACGGAACTTTGCGGCAGCACGAAGGAGGCTGACGGCGAGCGAACGTGGAAGACGATAGCCCTGAATGAAAACTTCTTCGTTGAGGCACTTCGGTCGTACGGTGGTACCGAGAACGTGGACGCGTCTGATCTAACAAGAAGGATTGTGACGCTACAATGTCGCAAAAGCTGGAACCATGCAATAGACTGCGTCCAGCTTACTGGTAGAACGAGACGCTTAGTACGCTACGCGCTGCCTGTCTCAGAGCTAGAAGGTGGGCTCAGAGAGCAATATCGGAGCCAGATAGCAAGGAGCGCAAGGCTGCGTTTCGGGTAGCTAGGGCCGCTTTAAAACGGGAGATCAGACTTAGCAAGTCAGATCACCACAAGCAGTTAGGCGGAGAAGTACCGCCAAACGAAATGTACCCGGGTCAGCTGAAGATAATCGTTGAGAGTCTTTTCCTGAATCACGATCCAACTGCCTGGCCACTGACACCGTACAGCGCAGAAGAAGGAGCAAACACGAGCGATCGGCAAGTAACTAACGACGACCTCGCAGAAGCATCGAGTCTGAAATCATAGAAAGCCTCCGGTGTTTAAATGAAGGCAACTTCCCCGATATGTGGAAAGTGCCGATGCTGGTGTTGCTGTCGAAGCCAGGGAGGCCACCGGGAAATCTGGCCTCGTATAGGCCCATATGTCTGCTGGATACACTCGGAAAACTCCTGGAAAGAATCTTCCTTAACAGATTGACGAAATGCCCGAAAGGTGAGAACAGGCTGTATAAGATGTTGTTCGGATTTCGCAAAGGAGCATCGATATTGGATGGATTGAAGAGATCGAAACTGCGGCGTGATCAAGATAGATGTGAAGAAAGCATTTAACAGCGCCAGCTGGGAAGCCATCGCCGCAGCGCTGTACAGAATGAGAGTTCCCGACTATCTATGCCAGATCCTGAAGAGCTACTTCCAGAGCAGAGTGCTGCTGCACGAGACAAGCGAAGGGCAGAAGCTAGCGTTCCTCAGGATTCCATTCTCGGTCCAACTCTTTGGAACAGGATGTACGATGGGGTCTTAACACGTCGGCTGCCCAGGAAAGAGGAAGTCGTGGGTTTCGCGGACGACGTGCACTAACGGTGCTGGGTGAGACATTTGAAGAAGTGGAGATATCGGTGACGGAAACAATAGACGCGATTGAGAGCTGAATGAATGGGTCAAGCTGCAAATAGCAAGACGGAAGTGTTGTTGGTCAGTAACTGCAAAGCAGTGCAGCGTATGAAGATCGACGTTGGAGGGTACGTGATTGCATCGAAGCAATTGGGAGTGATAATTGACGACCGTTTGAGCTTTAGCAACCACGTCGATCATGCTTGCAAAAAGTCGACGAAGGCAACGAACGCAATAGCGAGAATCATGCCAAATGTCGGCGGTCCGAGAAACAGCACTAGACGTCTGCTATCTACTGTTTTGTCAACGATACTCCGATATTGGGCTCCTGTCTGGGGTGCTGCGCTAAAAACAAAGTGGAACTGTGAAAAGTTGATCAGAACTTTCCGGGTGATGGCCGTACGAGTCGCGAGTGCTTACAGAACAATATCGTCGGAGGCAGTATGCGTTATCGCCCGGATGATCCCCATCTGCATCACTCTGGCTGAGGACGTGGACTGCTACTAGCGGAGAAATGCACGTAATGAAAGAAGACTGGTCCGAGCGGACTCGTTGGCTAAGTGGCAGTAGGAGTGGGACGACGCGGAGAAAGGAAAGTGGACCCACCGACTCATCCCAAATGTGTCGGCTTGGGTGCATAGGAAGCATGGTGAGATGAACTTTCATTTGAAACAGTTTTTGTCCGGGCATGGATGCTTCCGGAAGTACTTTATCGGTTTGGACATGCTTCGTCACCCCTTTGCTCGGAGCGTGTGAACGTGCAAGAGATATTGGAACACGCCCTAAAATAATTTCTAAGTTGCCCAGTGAAATAAAAACTACAAAAGTTATAGAAATAAAACCATTAAAAAAAACACCTTAATGCTTGCATTTAGATTTCTCGTGGAATGGAAAGTAGGAAAGTTTAAATCTTGCTTTTTTTTAATGAAAAGATGGGCCATGCAAAGTACAACAACTTTCCATATTGCAAGGCTAAGTCATTTAGTTTTAGAAAAATGTTAAAATTTCCAAATTTACATGCTGGGCCACTGTGCATAGGAATAAGCTTTTAAACCTTCACGATGCCCGGCTTAGGCCAAGTCTCCCTACTAACTATCTCGGTTGGCATCATCAGATCAAAGTTTGCTTTTTCAAAGACCCCATTCATACATTCGTTTCAGTACGTGTGCTCCACTGATGAAATAAACGGGCGATGAAGGACGCTCTGACAAGTAGGACATAGTCCAAGCATTTATTGCCAGCAACTATCGAATAGATAGCCTCACACATGCTGTTGACAGCGTTCGGACTGTGAGCGGAATAAATTAGTGCCATGATCAGCGATAGCGAAATCTGCTCAACGTGTTCGCTGCTTCAAGAGAATCGTGGGGTTTATGTCTGTAAGTGGCTGCTACGTGTACATTAAACTAACTAACATACAGCATTTAGCTTTTCGATGGGGGTTTCACACGGTTTTAACATTAATCATTTCGTGGTCCCTGACTTAGTATTTACAATTAGATGGATTTTTTGTGTAAGAACAGTAGATCACGAATTAGCCTGCTAGAAAATGTTAGTAGAAATTATCAGATTTTAGCGATTCGGATTCTTCTCATCAGTAACTGATTCCGTCTTGGTACCAGTTAGGCACTAAATTCACTAAATTCCAAAAACTCACACACCTTGCGTGAGCACCTAAACAACTGGAAAACAATATATATCTGTTTCTTAGAAATAATTATTCCTTAACGTACTACAGTAAGATTCCGTTTTTGGCACGTTTCGTTTTTGGCATGCTCCATTTTTGGCAACAAATATCTTCCGTTTTTAGCAACATTGTTGTTGTACATAGTAAATTTTTTACAAAATGCTCATACACATTTTGTTTTAATAATTGATATCACTTTTGACTTTTTGTCCAGACATGGGAGTCATATTTACTACATTTTATGGGGGCAGGCATAGCAAATAAAATTATATTTGCTGATTTTCTTCTATTATTTCATTTCATATCACATATTCTTATATAATTACTGTTGTTGTAACATTTATGATGTAACAAATTGAAAATAAAAGCTTTTAAAGTAAGGTTCCATTTTTGGCACGGTTCCTGTTTTGGGAACTGAAAAAAAGTATATTGTTGCCAAAAACGGAATCCTACTGTATATCTTTATTTTTAAGCAGTTTTATATTGCAGCTTCATCCTTGACGACTCTTTCGAGTGAGAACCTTTTAAGCGGTTTTTTTTGTTTTTATTTATATTATAGAGGTTTTACCTGGGAACCTTGGGGTCATTCGTCTTTTTTTCGTGTTACAAAAATCTCTTTGGAAAAATTTATTACCGTATGTTTGGGGTTGGGAATCGAACACAAGTGAGCTGCGTACAAGGCAATCGATTTATCAACTATGCTATGTCCGTCCCTTTTTAAGCGATTCTTGTGCTGTAGGATCTTAGTCCGAGTCTCACGCTTGAAGTTTATATCCTATTTTTACATTCTAATAGGGTTGAGGCTCCCTAATTCATCTATGCTTCTAAGTTCATCTCATTTTCTGATTACTACTTTACAGAATCAACCATTCCAATAGCGAAAAAAAATCTTTGGGATTTAACTAATGTTTTACCATTTGTCACATTCTTAAAATAGGCGCAGCAAATTTATAATAATTTGAAAAGAAAGCACTCATATTTTTTCCGATTTCTTACATTGAAATTACACACCGACATATTTCACCTAATTGCAAAACAATTCAAACTTTATTCACTTCTACTGTCCTACAGATCGAGTCTTCACTAAATTCCGAATAGAACACTCACTTCAGAAATTTCAAATAGTTTCTTTATGATATGAAAACTATGAGATAAATTTCTTCTAAACTTTTACTTGAATTTTCCTAAATTCATCTCAAAATACTAATTACACACACTCTACAGCACGATCAATGTTGCCAAAGCGATATACGCGATTGTTGTTTTTTGACAAATGTTTCAAACAGCATGTCGAAAATTGGCATAGTAATGTGCATCCAAATTTCAATTAATCATAACGACTAATTTTAAAGCAAAATTTTGATTGATAACTTTAATTTATTAAGCCAAATTTTTCTAATGTTCAGGCATTGCATTTGTCGCTCATATGAGTAAATGCGTCCAGATAAGTTGCTCCTGCGGCAATAAAAACTCACATTTTCACACGAAAAGTTATTGGCACTCACACAACTTCTCCGGATAAATACAACGTCCTCCAGATAAATAATACCTCCGGAGAATGAGCTAATGAGTTTATCACGGTATCCTTTTTGTGCTTACTGCCTGGCTGTTGTTATTCCAAAACACGAAAAACAAGTCTATCGTACTTCTTTGCAGCTTTTCTTTGAAATTAAGTGTATATTTTGACACTGATTTGATTTCCACGAAATTAAAACATTAGCGCCTTCTCCAGTGAGAAGGAAAAAACCAAATAAATTTTATCCGGAAAATTATTCTCACGCTATTTGCGAAGACGGAGAATTTTGCGACTCTTCTTATCTCGGAAAAGAGGGACATCGCATAAGCTTCTTCTCGCGTGAGTGAGAGAGAATTACAATGCCTGCAAATATTGTATGAAATGGAAATCTTTCACAATGTTGAACATTCTCCATATTGGTTTGTTTGGCCACACTGATTTCGGCTTGTTTATGTTTATGTCTCCCCTCTACGAACAGTCTGTTTCAAAGCGATACGATGAAGGTCTTCCGTTGGTAAAACCGTTCCAATATGAGACCCGTGTAGGACGGTTTTCAAGCACTTGTTTGTTACTGTTCAGTGGGTTGGATTGGGAGTTTTCCTTATGCAATGATTTATATGAAAGGGCCTATGCTAAAATGTTTTAGATTGTCATTTGCAATTTTAAACTTTTTAGAAAATGAAAACTATACTTTATCGGAATGTTGTTACTGATACGGTGTAGATTTTTTCTAGGATTCAAGTCAGAGCGGTTTCGTTTCTTTGTTTATACAATTCGCTGAGTGTGTGCAAGAGGAGTGACGACAACTATCAAATAAGGAACAATGAGTATCCGTCAGTCTCATTCTAAACTAACAAACGATTTCTTTAATCCATGTATTGTTTGGTATGACAGTTGTCATTCGCTTTACACACACTCCCATAATCCATTGTGCGTAATGATTGACATTGTGATGTCTGCTTGGATGGCTGAATTTTTGCAAATAATCGATTAGGTAGTAAACCTTAGTTTGTCAACCAAAAAAGGTCACTGGATCTATTTCAATACTTTGAGGCGATTGTCATTTTTTGTTCTGCGATTTTCATATTTAGCGTTAGCACATACCCTTCCTGATGTTGTCGAATAATTAATATCAGCTAGTCAATTTACTCGATTATACCGAAAGCTTATTATCGATTATTGATTTTTGATTATTTTAGAGATAGGGCTGCCAACTCTGGAGAGGTTTTGACCCGTAGATTTTCACTGACGTGGGGGTGGTGCATTTTTGGTAAAACTGGACAGAAATTGGAATCAAAGTGATTGCTCGACATTTTGAAGCACTTTAATCGCTTTTTTATTGTCTATGGAGCAAAAAAACAGACAAGTATGTACTCTTTCATTCCTTCTGTAAGACGTCATGGATTTAAGCACTGGTGATAACAAAATTACCAAAATTATCTCACAATCATCATAGAGTGCTATGTTTTTGCCAAGCTTAGTGCGCGCCACTCTTCCATGGCGTTAAAATAAAGCTGAATTTTTCACATTTTAGAACTGTTTTGTAAACTTAATCAAGTGTAGTATTTCTCTTCCCTGGCTAATAGTAAACTTAGACATTTTAAATATTTTGCAAAGAATCAATTTATTTCAAAAAAGTTGAAATTATGCTACTTCCCACCTAACCCGGAGAAATTGATGTAAAACCCGGAGGCCCGGAGATCGCTCCCGAAAACCAGAGTCTCTGAGTCAAACCCGGAGGGGTTGCAAACCTATTTGGAGATTATTTGCGTTAATCGAGTGAAAAATCCATCTCTAGATGGACGTTTCCTTAAAGTATTCATTCGGTGGAGTAGCTGCTGTCATTTCGTAGTCAATCGTGTTGGTGTGTACTGCACCGTCAATCTTTGAAGACACTTACAAATGAATGAAACAGCAAGAGAAAGCGAATGCATAATGATTGTTTTGGTTTGACTTGTATCACACGGAGGGTCACAATACTTGTATTTAGAATTATTTTCTATTTTCTTTTTTCTACCTACCCTATATTTAAAGTGGGTTTTACAAAACATGCTCTGCCCTTGCGACTTTTAGTTTCGATCGCTCATAACTTAGCGAACCCGTAGCTGTTGTTTTCAGAATCATCAATATATCTGCGTAGGTCTCTTGTTATTGTTTTATAGAATTGAAAAACTAGTTTTTTGAACCAGACCGACCAAAACTTGCAGGTGTTAAAAATTCTGTAACCAGCCGCTTCCCACAAAAAATCTTACAATGGAAGTGTTAACGAAAGTTTATCGACTAGGTAGTTGAAATTTTTAAGCCCTACTAAATTCATTTTGTTGGTTCGCTGGCTCCAAGCTGGATTATGGTCCAAAATGTACTAAACACATTGACAGCGCTCGAAAATGTGAAACACGTCAACTTCCGAACCAACCCGTAAATGTATTACACCGTGCATCTCCGGCAGCCGACAAAAGATAATATGCTATCGTTGGCTTCGAAGAAGGGAACCCGTCTCACCATTCATTGTGCAGCGTTGGCCGCAGCACATCGTGAAAGCACCGAGTGCCTCCAACGACACGTGTTTTCCACACTAACGGGCACAGACGGACGGACGGACGGAGCGAAATGTGTGGTTCGTGGCAGCTTAAAATGTTTTCCACTTGAAATCGTCGTCGGCAGGGGGAAGGCATAAATCAATTCTATTGTTGAAAGGAAGACAGCAAAATCTTGCCAATCTACATGCCCAAGCGCTCTCGCGCTGTCAAAGAAAATAGTGACGATGGCAAAGTGCGGGTCTGAGAGAGCTACTAAATAAAGATGATTTTTCATCCCGTCGCAAGCGCCAACGATGCTGTGCCTTAAAAGGAGGGTTATCGTAAGGCAAACGGGTGATGGCGGTCCCATTCAGCACCAAGGATTCTATCAACTGTTTTTGTTGCATTGCCTCGATAGCACTTTCACAAGAGAGTGTCATCATTGAAAGGGGTGTTATTTCGTTACTTTTTATTGGTACCTTGATGGGTTTTTGATCGTTCCGAAGTATTCCGGCGTTTGCTTACCTGGAAAGAAAGGAGAAAAAAACGGGAATGTAGTTTGTATAAGAGGTTAGATAAGTTTCTCGCGTGTTGATTCTTTTGCCTCCCCATCGTCAATGTCAATTTACAGTTGATACGTACTTTCATCACAACGGAGTGACTTCATCTCCCTATTAGAGTCAAAATGTCTGCCAAGCATAGCCATTTAAGGATCTTGGTCGGTCGTAAAATTCTAGCAATTAAACCTCTCCACAGGAGCTGCAGTTCATTTTGCCCCCGAGAGTCGCGTTCGTCGTCGAGAGTCAGCAGGAAAAGCCTTTTATCCTCGCACAGCACTACAGTGGCTGACGGTTCTGCTGTTTGATGTTGCGGTTGGTTGGCCCAGCAGGACGTGTTACATACATCAACAGGGATCCAACCCGTCTGGATAGGAAAATGTGTTTGTTCACCATCATCCCCAAGAGCTTCCTCGTGCTTTGTTCCGGTAGGGTTGGTGAATGTTGTCGTTGCTAAGGGTACGTATTAGGGTGGTTCAATGTGTGTGTGTTTAGTTGGAACGATTCCATTGGATTAGTTGGATTTGGCTTGTCACTTTTTTATTAAATTAATTCAGTGCTGGTCAAAGATAAGATTTCATAAAATGGCCAAGTTCTTGTTTATTTTTCCATAAATATCGAAATCGAAACATATTGCCAAAAATTGCTGAAACGTTTTCACTTTCTCTTTCATCACACTTCACGTTCATTTGTTGGGACTAGTCAGATGATCCTACTGAAAGCTACTCATACTTCGTTACCAAAAAAAAAGTTATGAAAGCTACTCATACAAGTACCAAGCTTTTTACAAGTAAATAACACTTTCTAAGCAAACAGTCGCAGTCACTACTGAAATAGTTTGAAACGGTATAGATCTTATTTTAACATGTACTGTAATACATAAAGAAAACTAAATGATTCCGTCGGTGCAGCGAACTGCTGTAAATTGGAAAAAAGTTGCAGTCACGTAAGGGTAAATATTTTTGGAAGTTTTTTTTGGAAATACAACTTCTTCATTGTTTCAGGGATCAACAAACAAATGAAACGCACTATAAAACAGTTTACCTAAGAACATGCATTTATGCATTCTAGCCAGTGATTCAGCCCAGTGCTGGGGTTGATGATTGGTTTTGGTTTTGAAACTTCCCCTCACCAGCAAACCATAACAATTTAGCAGGAAGACAAAAGTGTACATTTTCTACTCTATTTAAAGATTAATACATAAGTTAAATAACATATTTATCACTGTTTCGAAGTTAAAATCTAGTACATGTAGATATAAATTTAGCTTTTACCCCTAGTAATATTATGCATGTCCAAAAACAGGGAAAAACATACACAAAATCTGTCACAACTATTTTCAAACAAGCCACAGCAATTTGGTCTCTTCAGCAAAGTTGTGTACTTTGTCACAATGTTTTGGAACATTGTAATCATAAACAAAAATGTAAGGCTTAAAAAATTTAATTTAAGGAGTTCGTCATAGAAAACGTCCTATAAATCGTTGACTATTAGGGACTCAGAAAACACGTTTTCAGAAGAATTCATGGAACTATTCTCCTCAACAACTTTTTCAAGACTTTCATGCGCTATCGATTTTCGTTTAAAAGTTAGACTTTCTATAGCCTACTATGATTAGTTTCTTGGAAAAAGAAATTCTGCCAAAAGATTTTATGCGCATTTTATGCACATATCCATTATAGAACCGGTCTATTCGCACAGATAAAATGAAAAGAAACTTAAATAGAACTAAAATGATTATACAATGCTCGAATTAATCCGTCGTTATCTGCAACGAATCATTTTCGTTAAATAGTTGGTTTGGTTCATTTCACGAACTAAAAAAATGGTCACGTGCAGTACGAAATTTATCGTCGAAGACTATTTTTCGTGATTGAAATGCAATGTTTCGTTATTTTATTGAATGTTTGTATATAGCACGAAAATTTCATTAGATACATAATTGCATTTTCGTTCATTGAATAAAATTTTCGTATTTTAACATTTTTACTTTTCCTCCGATCTTATAGGTTTGATATTTGACAACATCGATTACGGATAATTAAAATGAACGGATAATGTTCACAAAAGTGGCATGCACTCTCGTAGTATCTGAATTTTTTGTTTAATAAATATTGTAGGCATTCTTTGGAAAAAGCCTTGAATAGCGTAAAACAAATGTCTTAGGTTGATGACGATTTTACATCGTTAATAGCAAAAATTACTGCAAAATCTTTCATAATGATGCGCATTATGAAAAAAACATCTCTTTTACCGGATCGATATAAAAAATCGATGTTGTCAAACATGGATCTTAAAACATCAAATGTTTTCATTTGATCGGTCAAGGTATGCTAAATATATAAAATCACAATAAATTCCGTTCTTCAATTCATAATGTTCTTAGTTCGTAAAACGAACGATACCAATTGAGACGGCGCCGGTGGTTGAGTGGTAAGCGTGACCACCAGTAATTCCAATTTGCCTGGGTTCAATTCCAGCCGAGGGCGTTGAGATTTTTTTGAGGTGAACGTCCGAAGGAAGACGTGACCGTTCTGTGGTCACGTCTTCCTTCGGAAGGGAAGTAATTCCGTTGGTCCCCGGTCTCTATGAGTTTGGTGGATCGATATCTAGTCCAGATAGTGAAGTCACCTCTCTGGCGTCGGTAAAGAAGAAGTGATCCAACTTCTATACTCTTACTAACAAAAATATCCTCCTCCCGTGATACTTGTGGAGTGCGCAGTAGTATATACGGCCTCTAGCAAAAGCAAGTTTCGGACTAACCATCCCTTCCCTTTCCTTCCGCGATCTACGTTCGGGCCTGGCCGGCGCTGGTATTGATCAATACTTCAGGATTACCAGGAGTTGCACATTGAAAGATGTTTTACTACTCCCAACAATAACTATCTACTTATTCTCTGTGCAACTTCAGCTAGTCCAGATCGATAACGGAGTAGCAGCCAGGGGTGGTCGCACAATCTCAAGCTCAAGTAAAACGAACGATACCAATTGTTTACAATGTACGAAAATGCTCTGATTTATTTATTTATTTATTCTGATTTTTCATCTGACCTGTGTTGGTCTTAAATTAAATGAATAAAAGGAATTAAATAAATTAAATGAATTAAATTAATTAAATTAATTCAATGAAATAAATGAAATAAATGAATTAAATGAAATAAATGAGTTAAATAAATTAAATGAATTGAATGAATTAAATAAATTAAATGAATTAAATGAATTGAATTATTCAAATGAAATAAATAGAATGCATAAAATGCATAGAGATCATAAAATGCATAAAGTTCATAAATGCATAAAATGCATAAAATGCATAAAATGCATAAAATTGAATAAAATTGAATAAAATTGAATAAAATTGAATAAAATTGAAAAAAAATTGAATAAAATTGAATAAAATTGAATAAAATTGAATAAAATTGAATAAAATTGAATAAAATTGAATAAAATTGAAAAAAAAAATTGAATAAAATTGAATAAAATTGAATAAAATTGAATAAAATTGAATAAAATTGAATAAAATTGAATAAAATTGAAAAAAAAATTGAATAAAATTGAATAAAATTGAAGAAAATTGAATAAAATTGAATAAAATTGAATAAAATTGAATAAAATTGAATAAAATTGAAAAAAATTGAATAAAATTGAATAAAATTGATTAAAATTGAATAAAATTGAATAAAATTGAATAAAATTGAATAAAATTGAATAAAATTGAATAAAATTGAATAAAATTCAATAAAATTTAATAAAATTGAATAAAATTGAATAAAATTGAATAAAATTGAATAAAATTGAATAAAATTGAATAAAATTGAATAAAATTGAATAAAATTGAATAAAATTGAATAAAATTGAATAAAATTGAATAAAATTGAATAAAATTGAATAAAATTGAATAAAATTGAACAAAATTGAATAAAATTTAATAAAATGGAAAAAATTGAAAAAACTTGAAAAAAATTGAATAAAATTAAAAAAATTGAATAAAATTGAACAAAATGAATAAAATTGAATAAAATTGAATAAAATAGAAAAAAAATTTAAAAAAATTCAATAAAATTTAATAAAATTGAATAAAATTTAATAAAATTCAATAAAATTCAATAAAATTGAATAAAATTTAATAAAATTTAATAAAATTGAACAAAATTGAAAAAAAATGAATAAAATTGAATGAAATTGAATAAAATTGAATACAATTGAAAAAAATGAATAAAATTTAATAGAATTGAACAAAATTGAAGAAAATTGAATAAAATTGAATAAAATTGAATAAAATTGAATAAAATTGAATAAAATTGAATAAAATTGAATAAAATTGAATAAAATTGAATAAAATTGAATAAAATTGAATAAAATTGAATAAAATTGAATAAAATTGAATAAAATTGAATAAAATTGAATAAAATTGAATAAAATTGAATAAAATTGAATAAAATTGAATAAAATTGAATAAAATTGAATAAAATTGAATAAAATTGAATAAAATTGAATAAAATTGAATAAAATTGAATAAAATTGAATAAAATTGAATAAAATTGAATAAAATTGAATAAAATTGAATAAAATTGAATAAAATTGAATAAAATTGAATAAAATTGAACAAAATTGAATAAAATTTAATAAAATGGAAGAAATTGAAAAAACTTGAAAAAAATTGAATAAAATTAAAAAAATTGAATAAAATTGAACAAAATAAATAAAATTGAATAAAATTGAATAAAATAGAAAAAAATTTAAAAAAATTCAATAAAATTTAATAAAATTGAATAAAATTTCATAAAATTCAATAAAATTCAATAAAATTGAATAAAATTTAATAAAATTTAATAAAATTGAACAAAATTGAAAAAAAATGAATAAAATTGAATGAAATTGAATAAAATTGAATACAATTGAAAAAAATGAATAAAATTTAATAGAATTGAACAAAATTGAAGAAAATTGAATAAAATTGAATAAAATTGAATAAAATTGAATAAAATTGAATAAAATTGAATAAAATTGAATAAAATTGAATAAAATTGAATAAAATTGAATAAAATTGAACAAAATTGAATAAAATTGAATAAAATTGAATAAAATTGAATAAAATTGAATAAAATTGAAAAAAATTGAAAAAAATTGAATAAAATTGAATGAAATTGAACAAAATTGAATAAAATTGAACAAAATTGAATAAAAATTGAATCAAATTGAATAAAATTGAATAAATTTAAATAAAATTGAATAAAATTGAATTAAACTGAATACAATTGAATAAAGTTGAATAAAATTGAACAAAATTCAATAAAACTGAATAAAATTGAATAAAATTGAATAAAATTGAATAAAATTGAACAAAATTGAACAAAATTGAATAAAATTGAATAAAATTGAGTAAAATGGAATAAAATTGAATAAAATGGAAAAAATTGAAAAAACTTGAATAAAATTGAAAAAATTGAATAAAATTGAATAAAATTGAATAAAATTGAATAAAATTGAATAAAATTGAATAAAATTGAATAAAATAGAAAAAAATTGAAAAAAATTGAGTAAAATTCAATAAAATTTAAAAAAATTGAATAAAATTTAATAAAATTGAATAAAATTTATTAAAATTTAATAAAATTGAATAAAATTGAAAAAAAATGAATAAAATTGAATGAAATTGAATAAAATTGAATACAATTGAAAAAATTGAATAAAATTGAATAAAATTGAATAAAAATGAGTAAAGGTAATGAAATGAATAAAACACATAAAATGAATAAAGTGACAAAATTAAAATTATGAATAAAATGAAGAAATGAGAACAACGAATAAAATAAAACAAATGAATTGAATGAAATAAGTAAATTAAAAGAATTACACGAAATTAATGAACTAAAACCATTATATGAATTAAATGAATAAAATAATTTAAATTAACTAAAAGAATTAAAAGAATTAAAAGAATTAAAAGAATCAAAAGAATTCAATGAATGAATTAAGGGTTGATTTCTTCACCCTCGCTTAACTTTTAAACCAGGTTCACCCGTGTGTTTAAACCTGGCTTAAGCGTTAAGCGAGGGTGAAGAAATCGGCCATAAATCAATTAGGCAAATTAAATGAATGAAAATTTAAAAATAAATAAAAGCGATTTTTTTTATTAAAATAATATTCATTATTAATAAATAAAATGAATAAAATTAAAAAAAAACTAATAAAGTCAGTTACTAAAGATAATTATAATAATAAAATAAAAGAAAATAAAAATTAATAAAACTAATATAAATGAAATTAATGAAAATAGTAAATGAATTGAAGGGATGAATTATATAAAAAAATTTAAAATTTAAATAAACGATATGTAAAAATGAATTAAATGAATAAAGAGAATCAATATAGAAAACAAAGGAAATGCAAAAATGAATTAACTGAATAAAGAGAATTAAAGCATAAAACCAAAAAATGGATAGGGTGAAAAAGATGAACAAAATTTAAAAAAAGTTGATGAAATGAATAAAATAAATAAAATAAACAAAACAAAAGGAAATGTATGAAATGCATAGTATAAAAAATTGAATAATATGGAAAAAATTGTAAATTTTAAAAAGAAATTGAACGAACAAAATGAATAGAATTGGTAAAATAAATAAGAAGATAAACAGAATAAATAATCAAATGATTAATACGAATACTTAACAACTCAAAAAAATTATATAATTGATTGAATAAAGTGAATTTTGTCAAATTTATAATTTGGAGGTAATGATTTAAATGCATGCATGGGAATCTGAACAAAATGTTTTAAGTGCACAAAATAAATAAAATGCAAAAAATGAAAGAATTAAATAAAATAAGTTAAATGCGTGTAATGAACAAACTGACCAGATTATATCCTAAGAATAAAACGAGTAAAATAGATTAAATTAATAAAATAAACTCAAATCAACAAATTTAATGAAAAGAATTCTGAATGAAATAAATGATTAAAAAGATGTGATCATATATTTGAAATTTAAAAAAATAGTCCAATATTCAAAATGAATAAAATAAACGAATAAAATCCATGAAATCAATAAACTGAAAACTCATTTGTAACGATTTGTATCTGTATATGGAATGAAATTTACGACGAAAATGTTTTAAATAAAGTAAATAAATAAAACTGATTCGACGAACTTGTAACCTATTGTTTCAGAAAATTGGAAATGTTTGTAAAAATCCTATTATTCGAAGAATGGCTAATCAACATACAATGCACTTTCCAATGTTTCCACTGCTTTTGCCTTCCCCCTTTCTTTTCTTGGTGGGGTCGCTTAAGATTATCTGGCGTTTTAATCTTATTAATGGTCAGTTATCAGGAAACTGGAACGCTCAATTTTGTTTAGAATTAATAGATTTTGTCAGAATTTGTTGGTTTGTTTGAAATAATTCGTCTGAACATTCCAACTCGACAACATTTCAGTTCGAATTTCTACATATTAAAGTCCCCCCCCTCTCACCCCTCAATACACCCTATTGCTAAACTTCCTACGCTCATGAAATTGAGCTTAGGCTTTTGAATAATTCATCCAAACATCCCAATGTGGTAAATCTAAAATATATAATGTTATTTTGGAATTCTATATGAAATACCATTGGTACACCCGCAGTGTTGGCAATAAAAATGATTTTTGGCATTTAATTCGATGTATCGAACTTTGAACAGCTATAACTTGGCTTAGAGACATTGTAAGACCATACATCCTTCGGCAAAGTTGTTCAGCATATCCTGGACTATACTTCTATCTATTTTTTGGCATACTACAAGAAGAATTGAGGTCTGTAGAATTAAAAATGCAAAAATGTAGGTTTTCCCATACTAATCTCCATACAAATTTCAAACGCAATGCGCCACGCCGGGTCAACACCAATCGACCCCAAATTTTGCACAGTTGTTTGGGACCCCAAAAGGAACCAAAAAAGTGCTGTGCTGAAAAAACGACCATTTTGCCCCACCCTACTATACACCTAACCGACAATATTATTGTCGATAGCACAAAAGCTGTGCATTAAGTAGATTACAATGAAGTCTCTTTCCAGTTATCTTTAGAGCATGTCAATTACTTCGTTCGGAATCCTCTATCCGGAGATATGAAATAATGAATTATATACAAACTAGTACTATGTAAACGAAAAGGTTCAAACTATCAGAATAAGTGTTTAAATTCTTGGAAAAGCAAGTGATCATGTAAAGTGTCTCTGGACATAAGAAAATTCTCAAAGCGACCAAATTTTTGGGCATGAGCAAACAAGACTTAACATAAAGCATGGTACGAGACGTTTGGTTCTTATACCAACAGACGAGATTTCGATTCACATTTCTCGGCGGTAAACAGAACAGGTGTGACTTTTTGGATTTTAGTGTCTAGCTAGCGCCAATTTTGTGCTGGTATGGGCTTATCTAAGTAGCATTACGTGGTGTTAGTTACTGACGAGGAGACTCCGAAACACTAGAAAACCCTGTTTTATGCTAGCTCTTGTGTCCTCATGCACACAAATTTGGTCTTGTCCAAATTTTTTTGCCGTTTGGGCATTTTGCACTTTCACCTATAGTGAGCTGACCGTCGTTTCGAGGGGCCGCTCAATATTTACAATTATACCGTAGTTCTATATAGTATCACTTTAAACTTTGATTTAAAATATATTCCTTTTTTTTCTATCTTTCACACACACGTTGTCTATATTCTTGTTATTTCACTAGAGTGATTTTTCACATGTTGGAAATTTTTCTATGAACATGTCGTTATAACCTGTTCATAAACTGATAGCATTTTATTTGTGCCTCCATCGAACAAACAACAAATTTATTCGTAAGAGTCGTTACTACATTGTTTGTCATTGTTCTTCCCCAAAAATTATTGAGCTATTTTTTGCTTCTCCCAGTACAGCAGAAGTGTCAAAACTTTGCCATCAAAAGCAGCCCAAACGAAAAAAAAAACAAAAATGCAACACGGGTATTATACGAAAACCTGTAACTAGCCAGTGTCCGGCCAGTATCCGCTTCCCACTCCCATCGTTCGGTCGTGGTTCGTTGCGGTTAACCAAAACGTAAAACTTTTCCGCATCAATTCACAGGCGCAAATTTATGCAAAACTATGCAAAGCTTATGTACGGCAAAAAATACCATCGGACGTAAGCTCAGCCGGAAAAAAAAAAAAACAAAAAAACTGTGAACCATTTTGATTGGTGCCGGCTGAAACCACACCGCTTTCAGTTATTTGTTTTCACATGGGGCTCAGCTTGATCCTTCATTTTGGCACGATTCTCGCTTCCGATGGCGCGTATAGTTTTTGTTTATAAACTTGTGTGCCTGTTTGTTACCCAGGTCAAACAATTTCGCAGCTGGACAATATCCTGTCATAAATAGAATAATGATTGTGAATCATTATACTGGTAATATTAACAATGGTTATAGCTTTCGGAAATCGATTTTTAAATACATGTTCTAGGGAACCAGGAAAGGCAAAGGACGAGAAGTCTATGCTATAGCTGGATTGAAGTTTGCTCAATTGTAAAATAAGTAATGTGTTACCGATCCAAACTGAAAGTCACGTTTCTGTCGTTTCGTTGCCGTCCCATCCCATTTCATGTCGTGGCTTACGAGGCAAGGCTAGTTAGCTACATATCTGCTCTATCGAGTCCGACTGCTCGTTTCGAGGTTGCAATAATGTCATTTCCGTTTTGTCAAAGAAGGGAAATCCGGAAAACCATAGTGCAAGGGAAGAAAAAATATTTCAAATTGAATTTATTTGTTTGTTTACTGGAGGAAATTTGATCGCGTTTCTTGTTTTTTTTTTCTGTTGTGAAAATAGAACGCGATGAAGCATGACTTTCGGAAGGATAAAAAGTATCTTGTGATATTGCAGCGACAGAGCTGTCCTTGATTTCATACAGTAGCGTTTTGATGAGGTTACTGTTCGTGATACTATTCTGATATTCTAACCGTGCATCCCCTTTGGCATTCATATAAATGGTAGTGATTGTATTGGCGAGTAATATTTTTGCATCTAGATCAATTATACAGTGATGTGCTAGGCGTCAATTATATCGCACGTCTCTCACCTCATTAGCGCTAAAATATTATGATTCATAATATTAAATCACACACCGTAGGCAAAACACTATACACAGTCATTACTCCATAGCAAACCGTACTTCCGCAAAAGCGCCTGCATTTCTGGTTTCAGCACAGCAAAACGTCACGCGAAGCGCGACCGTGAATACATTTGTTTTATTTAATGCAAAATAAACACCACCACCACCGTCTCAGGTGTCCATTCTTGTCGCCTACGCTTCATACATTAGAACAGATATAATGAACTTGTTAAAATGCTACTGTTACCGTGTGTTTGGTGGTGTTACGAAACAAGTGAGAAGTACATTAAGGGGTTGTCAGGGCAGGAGCGGGGTTTTCTACCGCCTTTGGCGGAGTTTCAATTGCGCCCCTCTTTAGGAGTTTTCTTTGGTTTTCTTCTTCAGTTTGACTTTCGAACAATAATTTTGTGTTTATATGAAAATGGCACACTTTTCCTATGTAGTTTCACTTTTCATACAAAAGAAATGCATGGAATTTGCTCAAACTTTGAAAACTTTTTGCGAGGCCCGTTGAGCCGAGTTCCATATACCAATCGACTCAACTCGACAACTTGGGACAATGTCAGTATGTATGTGTATACGGTAAACATTATCGCCATATTTTTTCCGATACACTACCACAATCAAAACCAACTTTTTGCATCCAGTACACAGGAAAGAATCAGCAGTGCGGCCAAACTATCTACTTAAGCTTAAAAATATATTGAAATGCTATTTCAGATATACCTAATCAATTATTTCAAGTTATTCAACCAATTGCTGATTGCAGATTTTATTTTCATCTGAACATTCGGCTCGGGACATTGCTTTGTTTGATGTGAAACTAGTCATTACAAGTTGTTAGTCTTCGCATAATTATTTCCTGCGACTGCAATACTTAACGATCTTATTCTAACGACTGATGAGGTTCTTTCGTGTGCATGATGTTTACGTTTGTTTTGATTGACTGGAAAAAAGTAGAATGATTCGTTTTACAAATCATGCGTTGTCGTGTTCGATCTGGATACCTAGTTAGAATTGACGTAAATGGAATATAAGGCATTGCATTTCAACTTGATTGTTTATTGATGAGGTGAAATTTGGCACGCTCAGGAGGTGTTAATTGGATCGTTGAAATGAGAATAGATGCACAGAATAGAACAATTGTTTTCATTTATGCTCTAATTAGAAATTTCTGCTAAATAAGTATTATATAGTTGAATGGATACCTTAGAAAGTACATTTTTGTTCAGTTTATTCATTTTATGGATTTGATTCGTTTTATTTATTTTATTCATTTTTAATATTCGGCTGATTTGAAGTATATGATCAATGCATTTTAATCTTTTATTTCATTCATTCAGCATTCTTTTTATTCGTTTGGTTCATTTCAAATAATTTTATCTATTCATTTCATGCATTTTATTCATATAATTCATTTAACCTTTTTCCACTGTTTTGTTCTACGCATTCCATTCATTATTTTCAGTTGATACATTTTATTCAGTTTCTTCATTTTAATAATCTGAATGATGTTTTTCAGTCATTAATTTTCTTTATTTTATCCAAGGTATCCATTTTACGCAGTTTAATTTATTTTATTATTTTTATACTTTACATGGTCATTCAATTCATTTTGTTTTGCTTATCTTCTTCTTCTGTTTAGTCATTTTATAGATTCTCTCTTGTTTATTTGAAACGTTTATTTTATTTATTCATTTCATCCATTCCAATTATTTTCTCCTTTTATTCAATTTGTTTATTTCATTCTTTTTATTCATTTGTTTCATTTTATTATTTGGATTTATTTTATTCATTTAATCCATTCTGTTCATTCGGTTCATTTGGTTCATTTGGTTCATTCGGTTCATTCGGTTCATTCGGTTCATTTGGTTCATTCGGTTCATTCGGTTCATTCGGTTCATTCGGTTCATTCGGTTCATTCGGTTCATTCGGTTCATTCGGTTCATTCGGTTCATTCGGTTCACTCGGTTCACTCGGTTCACTCGGTTCATTCGGTTCATTCGGTTCATTCGGTTCATTCGGTTCATTCGGTTCATTCGGTTCATTCGGTTCATTCGGTTCATTCGGTTCATTCGGTTCATTCGGTTCATTCGGTTCATTCGGTTCATTCGGTTCATTCGGTTCATTCGGTTCATTCGGTTCATTCGGTTCATTCGGTTCATTCGGTTCATTCGGTTCATTCGGTTCATTCGGTTCATTCGGTTCATTCGGTTCATTCGGTTCATTCGGTTCATTCGGTTCATTCGGTTCATTCGGTTCATTCGGTTCATTCGGTTCATTCGGTTCATTCGGTTCATTCGGTTCATTCGGTTCATTCGGTTCATTCGGTTCATTCGTTTCATTCGTTTCATTCATTTCATTCGTTTCATTCGGTTCATTCGGTTCATTCGGTTCATTCGGTTCATTCGGTTCATTCGGTTCATTCGGTTCATTCGGTTCATTCGGTTCATTCGGTTCATTCGGTTCATTCGGTTCATTCGGTTCATTCGGTTCATTCGGTTCATTCGGTTCATTCGGTTCATTCGGTTCATTCGGTTCATTCGGTTCATTCGGTTCATTCGGTTCATTCGGTTCATTCGGTTCATTCGGTTCACTCGGTTCATTCGGTTCATTCGGTTCATTCGGTTCATTCGGTTCATTCGGTTCATTCGGTTCATTCGGTTCATTCGGTTCATTCGGTTCATTCGGTTCATTCGGTTCATTCGGTTCATTCGGTTCATTCGGTTCATTCGGTTCATTCGGTTCATTCGGTTCATTCGGTTCATTCGGTTCATTCGGTTCATTCGGTTCATTCGGTTCATTCGGTTCATTCGGTTCATTCGGTTCATTCGGTTCATTCGGTTCATTCGGTTCATTCGGTTCATTCGGTTCATTCGGTTCATTCGGTTCATTCGGTTCATTCGGTTCATTCGGTTCATTCGGTTCATTCGGTTCATTCGGTTCATTCGGTTCATTCGGTTCATTCGGTTCATTCGGTTCATTCGGTTCATTCGGTTCATTCGGTTCATTCGGTTCATTCGGTTCATTCGGTTCATTCGGTTCATTCGGTTCATTCGGTTCATTCGGTTCATTCGGTTCATTCGGTTCATTCGGTTCATTCGGTTCATTCGGTTCATTCGGTTCATTCGGTTCATTCGGTTCATTCGGTTCATTCGGTTCATTCGGTTCATTCGATTCATTTAATTCATTCGATTCATTCTATTCATTCGATTCATTCGTTTCATTTGATTCGTTTTATTCATTTCATGTTCAGTCCGTCCATTTATTTATTTCCTTCAAATAGGGTTTACACCAACCGACATAACCCCACAAAATGAGCCGGATGATTTTTTTTGACAATTCTCGGTAGTTTGTTTACATGGAAGTTTTATACGTGAGTTTGAATGTAACAGATGAGCACCCGTTGCACTCGCACTCACGCAACTGACAGAGTAAACAAACCACCGAGAGTTAGGTTCTTTACAGACACAGTTAACCTCACTTTTATTGACAGTTCACTTGTACTGTTTACATGGACTTAGAAAAAAATGTGGACGACTAGATTCGCTCGAAGCAAATCGTAAAGAATTTTTCCACGTAAACGTAAACACGTACAAGCGAACTGTCAAAAATGAACACTCAGTTCATTTGTGATGTCACCGTAAAGTATTCAATTGAATACTTTACGGTGACGTCATAAATGAACTAAGTGTTCATTTTTGACAGTTCGATTGTACTGTTTACATGGACTTAGAAAAATTCTTTACGATTTGCTTCGAGCGAATCTAGTTGTTGGGTTTTCGGACTATCAATATGGTCGGAATCAAAGTGTTCGATGGGTTTGTCTTTATGCTCTGCTTTGTATAATAGACGATACAGAGTTAGATGCGAAGGAAACGAAATTTTTATTATAACTAACTGAAACTGGCAGTGGTATATTGATTTTATATCATCTGTGCAGAAAGGTAATCAAAGGCCTATTCAGATCTCTCGCTTACCCTATCAGAGGGATAGGTGATAAGAGGAGAGGATTCTACCTAGAGCGATCAAGCGAGATCACTACTGCTGCTGTACTAAATAGGGGTGTTCAGGATTGTTACAATTTTGGTTACTTAACACTAGTCATCCACAAATTTTTCTAAGTCCATGTCAACAGTACAATCGAACTGTCAAGAAAAGTGAAGTTAACTGTTTCAGTAAAGAACCTAATTGAGTTCTACAAGATGACGATACGAATGACCTCATGATGAATGAAGTTCATGTTTGACAGTTCTCGGTGGATTGTTTACTTGTTGTTGCTTGCGTGAGTGCGAGTGCAACGGGTGCTCATCTGCTACATTCGAACTCACGTAACTTTCATGTAAACAAACCACCGAGAATTGTCAAACGAAGTTCATCCGGCTCATTTTGTCGGTTGGTGTAAAACCTAATTGTCAAACATGAACTTCATTCATCATGAGTTCATTCGTGTCGTCATCTTGTAGAACTCAATAGGTATGGAATAGAGGTGTGGATGTGATCAGGCTTTTCAGTCGATAATGCGATTGCGTCGATTACTATGTAATCTTCGCCAAGATCACACAGTAATCGACTCAATCGCATTATCGACTGAAAAGCCATATCACATCCGTCAATAGGTATAGGGCTTGATATGTTATTGCAGAGATCGCTCATGTTACGTGAATTAGATACAAGGTAGAGAATATCGTCGGCTGTTACCTTGCATCAGCTGTATTAGTTACGGCGTCGTTTACGTTTTCGTGTGTTGATCTGCGAAAACGCATTATCTTTCGTCCTCAGTATACCGTACCGTAAACCGGGGTGACTTTGATCACTCGAAACTTTTTTCGTAGATCGCTTATTAAACCAGAATAGTCTACCGAATCATTTTAGTTTGAAATTATTTTTACTCTAAACTTATGAAATACTGGTTTGTTATACTTTTTGAGTATCTTGTTCGGTTTTTGGGTACAAAAACTACAAAACATCGAAATTTGACTTTACCTCATTTTTACGAAGCTTCATAAAGTGTCTATTTTTTATAAAACAAATAAATCTCAGATTTGAGCAAGAGTAATAAATTATAAGCGAGATTTTATTTTCCTTTAGAGTGGGATGCACCAAATTTACTTTTAAGAGTTTGTTTATTTTAAATACAATTTTTTGTGAAACTAATTGGCAATTATTTCAAATTTTTTTAAGCTAAAACCCGCAAGTTTTTTTTATTGTTCAATATTCCAACGTGTTAAAATGGATGAAACATTTGGTACACTGATAAAGCACTGAAATAAAACAATTTTAGCAGTTTTAAAGGTTTTCAGAATCTTTTATTCTGGTTTGACACAAATTATACGAATTTTGGTTACTCGAATTTTACAGTATATTGAATACTTTGTATAATACCAATTAACATCTATTTAACAATGAGTATCTTTCCAGAATTAGTTTAAACAAACATTTGAATGAAAAACATTGACATCAATAACTTAATGTGGGTGAACATGCAGGTTATCAAAGTCACCCCGGAATACGAAAACGGACATCAACTCGAAATCAATTTTAGAAAAATAGCTGTAAGCGAACAATTTTAGGTAAAACCATCCAATCTTGTTCTCCTTACATCAGTACATGGTTTAAAAATATTAAAGTTGAAAAAAATGTGTTACTATGTTTTAATTGCCGCAAGGTTCTACTGTATCGATTTTGTTGGCTATTTTCGGCAAATTTGAGACTAAGAGAAACGAAAGCAATGAAATTGAAAGACGGATAGGTATTCTAGAGCGAATCAGTTATAAACTTAGAACGGAAAACTAGAACTAGGCAGGCTCATATGGGCATGATCGAAAGGAAATGTGAAGAATTTTTTGCCTTATGCAGAGTAGGAGTTGGGCGTTTCACCGGCGTTGGCGGTAAAACACGATGATGAGCTATGTTCTACCATAGACCATGCGGTAGACTTGGGTGAAACGCCCAACTCCTACTCTGCATAAGGCAAAAAATTCTTCACATTTCCTTTCGATCATGCCCATATGAGCCTGCCTAGTTCTAGTTTTTCGTTCTAAGTTTATAACTGATTCGCTCTAGAATACCTATCCGTCTTTCAATTTCATTGCTTTCGTTTCTCTTAGTCTCAAATTTGCCGAAAATAGCCAACAAAATCGATACAGTTGAAAAAAATGTGTTGCGTCTAAAAATATGCAATAATTGCTTCGGAAAGTGATCAATGTCACCCCGGTTTACGGTACATTTAATCAATGTAAAAAATGTCATGTGTTTTTTCTTACGAAAAAATTAATGCTGAATACGAGCTTTGTGTTGGTTTTTCGATATTTTTGTTCTTGAAAAAATACAGGTGTCAATATAATACACATGTATCAACCGTTTGGCGACACTATAGGTCACTACTATCATGTAAATAAGAATTATTTTGACTGGAAAATTGTGCGCAATTTCGTGCGAAAAACGCTCAAACGATGCGAAGAGGACATAAAGAATACAATTGCATTTGTTCAAGACGGCGCCAGTATTCGATCAACCTCTAAACAATTGAACCGTACGTGCTCGTGTGAAAGGAAAGTACCCGTCATCAATGAAAGCGCGTGAGATATTTCGCGTGAGTTAACAATATAATAATTTAAGGTGTTGTTGAAGTAGATAATTGAAAAAAACATGATCGAAAAAAGAAGGAAAAGAAATCCAAAAAATGCCCCGGAGCGCAAGCGTGAACGTCACACAGCTAAGCAACCACGTGAGTCGGAATGCACAACTTCAATTCCACACTCTGGCGACAACTAGGACACCGAAGAAGTCATTCGCAGGTACAAAGCCAGACGCAACTGCTGAAAAAACACGTTTTTTAACATTATTTTTATAACATTTCTTTCCACGGTTTCGTGATGCTTCACATCATTTGCCACTTCCTCATTTGATGTCAATGGATTCATATATTATTTGTGTTATTAATTTTAAAATATTCTGGAGTAGAGTATGAATCTTCAAATAAAAGTTGAACCGCTGATTTTCTAGGCGTGTACATTGTTTTATTTAATCTCGAATATAGTGACCTATCGTACCCCCTGATTTGAAAAGCATCGAAAAAAGTACCTCCGTCTTATTGGGTTTAGCTTGAAAAACATTGAGCCAGGCATAAAATCATGGTTGCCAAAATGATGCCAGATGTATAATCTTTCCAATGAATGCTTGTTTATTAAAATTTCCTTCTTTGACGTAAGTCAAGTTTTAGAAAAATTTCCTACGGTGAAATAAATAGATAAAGAATGGCCGAAGCGGTTAGAAAGAGATGTGGCGTAAATTCAGTTATTTATTCGACACACTGAGAAGAGATGTGCCTTTGAACAGGAATCGAGCATGTCTCTAATTAGGTGTGTTACCCATTTCACCATCGAGGAACTATAATGACGTCATCGCAAAATTCCCAACAGCTTCGTGATCACCTCTACAGCCTCAATACCTACTAATGAGGATCATCGACACTCCCAATGTCTCCTATAAGCGATCGCCATAGCCCCTGCATCTTTGATCGGGCATTTCTCTCTCTCTCTCTCTCTCTCTCTCTCTCTCTCTCGATATCTATTTTGAGCGATCCGACAACAATTTTCAGTTCAATAATAGAGCATTGGTCTACGACTTACTTTTTCAAGAGATCGACTATCACCCATTCGGAGATAGTACACTAATCACAAATATCATATATGGATACTGGGGAACGCTCGGATCGGATTTTTGTTGGCTTGAGCGATTCAACACACTTAATTTGAATTACTGGGTACAGTAAAAATTTACTTGGGTTTTGAACACCAAACCGTTCGGTAATCAATTCAGTAAAACAATTCGATTACCGAACTCTCCGCAATCCGTTCTATCCAAACGTCAAAAAATGCTGGTCAATCAGCAGTTTCCTCTGAAAATGGCGACTCTACTGATGATTTGCTGTACCTGTTTTGTAAGTTTTTGACGAGGTTCGGTAATGTTGGTACAATTTTGCCGAACAATTTGTCAGTATTTTACTGGATAATGTTTATTTACCGAAAAAAAGCAAAAGTGCTGATAAATTAAGTGAAAAATATTAGGGGTTTCAGGAAATTATACGAAAAACTACTGAAAATCGCTAAAATAGAAAACTTTACCGCAATTTTTTAAACAATTTGCTGACAGCTCCGTAAAAATATCACTTTACTGTGGAAGTCGTCGAAAGAAATTACTGAACAACTTTTGGCTGGCTTAGTGTGAACCATCGCAAAGAAAAACGTACCAAGAAAACGCGAGTTTTTTAAGAGGCTGGATAAAGTTTTTCATGTAAAACACATTTAAAAATATTTTGCTGTATTTATAATGACCACACGATACGCTATCATGCTCGCTTTACCCCAATTCACGGTGCAATATATGTGTTATCTCATTTGAGAATCATAAAAAACAATTAGGCAATGTTTATAGCATACAATGAATTAATAATGAAGCGTTTTTAATTCCCATTTGAAACAATGGTACAATCGAAACCTCATAGTTAATCAAATCAAATCTGCAAGTCTATCTAGCTAAGTTCCAAGCACCAAATCAGAAGTCCGCTGTTGATGTTAAATACTAAGGTAAAAATGAAGTCTAAATCCAAGTCCAGATCCAGGTCCCAAGTTCAAATCCCGAGTCTCAAGTCCAAGTCTAGAAAGGCTGAGAGATGCTGAGCTGGGGCTGGTAGTGACACTAGAATGCGAATCGCGACAAACATGCTTGCTGCAAACCAAAGGGATGATGCTAGAGTGAAAGCCGAGCACACCTGAGCCGACTGCCTGCTTTCACTCTGATAGGTTCAATTTAATATGATGCAAGAAGGTTTCTCGCATCTCGCTTCCTAATATCAGTATCAGCGCCTGCTCAGCTTCTCGTCGCCCGCCACTCTGCTGGCAGCCAAAGTTTACGTCCAAGCTCAAGCCCAAGCAATTCATCTGCGTCTAGCCATGTTCTGTAACCACATTATCCATTTTTTGCGTTTGATCTACAATGGCAACTATCGGCAAAACAAAATGACTCGGACGACAAAATCCCACAAAAACTTAATTGAAAGCTTCCTGAAAGCTTTGAAAATAGTCAGGACATTTGATGGCACTTTTGATTCTCTCCCTCCCTATTTTTCGGCAGTATCCGTTTCGCCGAAACGAACATTCAAAATTGAACCAGCGTCGAATCATCACAACGCAACGCCTACCTACCGCCGGCGGCGCAGGCGGTAGATGAAAGAACATCAGCAACCTAACACTTTGCTATGCTCCATTTCCGATGAAAGTATCGTTCGTACACAGTTGGGGTTTGCCCCACGAATGACACTAAAGTGTCTCGTTTCTATCGAACAGCAAATTGTACTGTTTTATTACCACGTTTCACTGTACCGCGCAGTTGACTTTGAATTTTGCTTTAGATTAGATTCAAGGTGTGGGAATAATAATGTTACAGCGTCTCAGAAAAAAACTGTCAACTCCTGTGATATCTTTACTTTGAAATTTCGAATGGAACGAATATAATTGAATTTAACCAAGAAATTATTTGGACCATTTCGATTATATCGATAACCGACGATAAACCCATCAGCTGTTAGCATCGACCGTCAATGAGATTTACGATCTTGTCAAGCCTCCCATACCATTCGGTTTCCTAGTGTCCTCGTTCGCCTCTGCATTGGATGATAAATGTTTATGTCTTGCTGGGATCAATACAGGAACTACACGTGTACATTCTGCTTTGTGGTCATTCATCTTCCTTCCGGTTGGAAATGGGATTTTTTTCGGATCTCAACATTTTTTATTTTTTGAACAATGCGGATCTCAGGGAACAATGCAATTAGGTTTCAATAGAATATTTTTGTCAGCACCAGCTAGCTGCAAAAAATGATTTACCTCGCAATTTACACACGCAGTTCAGCAAAAGTGTGAAGCCAAACTTATCACTTACGTAAAATATCCTGTTTTTTGTGCTGATGTTTCCACAATAAAATGCAATTAAATTGTGATTAATTCTTGACGAACATATGATTACGGCTTAAAAGCCAACTGTCAAAATTATCTTTGAAAGGAAATTACAGAAAAACCGTTTCTCGCCAATCACAGATGTTGGTAGTAAACCAAAGAGAAAAGTTTTCTCTTTCATTAACTGCTATGAACTGTGTTTAGCCAGTAACGGTTTGTCCGGAATTTCCTTTCAAAGATATTTTGACAGTTGGCTTTTAAGCCGTAATCATTTGTTTGTCGAGAGTTATGTTATTTTGTGTTATGGCTTTGCTAGAAATTTTTCGCTCGGAATAGACACTTAAATAATCAGTTAAAATGGCCAAAAATCAATGATGAAAGATGAATATTACTCAAACTGAAATTCATCATCATCAATGTACGATGGAGTAATTTAGATTGTATAGAAGCTATTTGTCCATTTCAATAGTTTAATTCAAGTCGTATTGTTTATTCAGTGGCTAAAATTTTATTTAATAGTTATCGAAGACGAAAAGCATAATTTAATGAAAAAAGACTGCTAACCCATGTCCTAAAGAGTAAATCTAAAACTATGTTTCGTCAATATCAAGTACAGTTTCAAGCAATGAGATCTGATCTCCTTCTTTCATATTTTAATGAAAGGAATTTCCGGGGCAGAAAACAAAAAAAAAATCAATATAAATTGGGCCTAAAATGTGTTTTAGAGCCTTGAAAAAACGATATGCAAAAAATCGCAAGAAACAATAATTGCTAAATGTTCAAATTTTCAATTCTGCCGCAACGCCTTTAATATATATCCCGAGTGCACAGACAACTTTAAATGCATTTTTCTCGAATCCACAGTTTTTGAGCTAGCTGGAAATGTAATTCGAAAAAAATGATTTTTTATCGTTTTAAAATTTTCACTGTATATTCCAAATTGATTTCTCCAGCGACGTACGTAGGATTTTATTTTTTATTGATTGATATTTTTAAATAAACTATTTTGTGTTGATATTTACGCTATTTTGTGAAAAATCAGAATATTGGAAAATCCTAGTTACCTCGCTTGCTATTGTCAAAAAGTATCAGAAAATTTTAGTTTTAGACTCTAGATCAATAATTACGGGAGATAGATTTCCGGCCATTGACCCCTTCCAAAAAACGCGCATGGGGGAAATGCTGCACAGCTGCCATCTTGTGATGAAATGACTTGGATTTTTTTTTCGTTTTTTTTAATTCGTTTATTTGACACGGCTCAATGCGTTAGATTAGAGCAGCCATGGGACTTTTATATATGTACAAGACGTAAAAAAAATTACAATAAATTTAATTTTAGCCTGTAAGATCCCGTGCGCGCAACTTGCTATTGCGAGCGGAGATCTTTTTTCGCGTCGGGAAGATGTTCCCTCACCAACTTCGGGGTTATCCATGTCTCTCTCGTTGTTGGTTACGTCCGTATCATCATCTTGATTACTGCCATGAGACTCGCGAGCAGATGTTCTTCCTAGTTTCTTGCCCTTGCGGTTCACGAATGTGAACACTCCTTCCTTGGCAGTAGCTTCTTCACTGGTGGTATTAGTTGTTAAGCTTGAAGCTTTTGCAGCTGTAAATATTTTCTTAACTGTAGCCACAAATTTGGCAACCGTTTGTGGTTCAGGTAAAGATATTGGATCCTGTGTGTTGGCATATCTTTCTAAAGATGAGCTTTCTGGGCAGGGTTGTCCGTAATGTGCCGTTTGTTGACAGAACTAGCACGTATTAGTTTGTCCTTGATATGTACAAAGAGTTCGCTGTTTTATAGTATCTCCCCCTTCTGTTTTGTACTACAGGGTAAGGTAGGAGGCAATGGGTTGGTCTACCCGCATTCTCGCCGCAAAGACACCATTTGAAATACCTGGGAAGTGGTTTCTACAAGTGTCCTCCGTAATAGGTTCCACTGCTCCGAAATTCGGCATGAATCTTTTAATTGCCACTTTGCAAGTAAGTGGAGATAAATCATGTAATTTAACTTCAATCCATTATCCATTAGGGTGGCACAAATTTTAGAATTCAGTGGAACCGATCTAAAACTACTCGATCTTCGTGCCACCCTATTATCCATGTATATACACGGTGTCTTTGTCGAACAACTTTATTCAAAATAATTCGGCATCTGTAAAACTTCGGGATATGAAAGAATGGACTATTCCCTTTCATTTGAAAGTAAAATTAAAATATTCTGTCGGAGGGTCTTCACCAACTTTTTATTTTAAAGTTTTTTATATTGAAAACTTAAGTTTTTTAATGAAATTAATTCGCATTTTTGCTACTGATTGGTACTATAGACATTCAAAAAATACTAAAAGTAAGAATCTGATGAACAATCTCATTGTCTACAACTTCGTGGAATGCTATAAATCGATATAAAATTACCCGAGAAAATTATTAAAATTTTATCAGTTTTTAGGACTTGCAAAAAAATATTAGGTTTAAATGAACAGTAAATTCAGATAAATTTCAATGCACACAAAGTCTCATTCTCAGCAGAAAAAATATATTTTCAGATTCCTCCAGGTCTTTGGCGAAAATGACACTAAATGAACAAGGAGATGTGGAAAGGTGTTGACCAAATTTATTCGATAATCTTATACCTTTGTTGATTAATGTAGTAACGGATTTTATCATGCCTTTTTCATTTATTTTCTAGCTCTAGGGGATAGTTAATGTAAACTAGAATGACCCTTCTTCTTTATCCTATCCTGCCTGGTAAAATACAATTGGCTTAAATTCAAAGCTTTATATTTGAATGTACTAAAGTAGACAGTTCGAGTCATTGTAATAAACGACGGATTTTATTGCAACTTTGGGTTGAGAATCCTGTTTCTCTTTATCAACATTAAAAGAAAGATGATTGAAAGAGAAAAAAGCTCTTAGAGTTTTGGATCCATGTTCAATGTACAGCGATTCCCAAAAGTTAACAAACTTGAACATAAATCATATCGAATTATTTCTCTATCCTTCATGAAACTGTCAATCAGGATTCTCAATCGATATCAAATCAAATGACTGAATATCTAATCGAGTTTGATAAAATATAAAGTTGAAAGTTAGGCCAAATATATCCCACAAGATGCTAACGAGCAAAAAGGTTGATTCAAGATTACATCAAGCATACTCCCGAATGAGTGAAGAAATAAAAAAGAGGAAACAAATATATTTGTGACAGAAAAAAATTGTTTCATTTTGCTACATTACCCAGCATCTTTCAAAAGAGTCTTAATTTCTTTCAAATTTTATCTACTGTTCTCTATGGGGCCGTGCATTACTAACGTAAGGCTTTTTTAGAACTTTTCAACCTCCCCCTCCCTCCCAGATAAGAGTTCGTAAGATTTTGCTGAACTCCCCCTCCCCCCTACATAAGATCTTACCATCATTTTCGTAATTCAAAAATCATATTGTCAATTCATTAAATAATAAGAATACAAAAACGATACTTATAGAACTATTACAAGAAAGTTCAGGATTAAATTTACCTGTAATCATCTGCAGTAATTTTATTTTCATTCTAATCTCGCCCAGTAGAAATTGCAGAATAACCTTTGGGAGATATTCAGAAAATCCGATTTGGTTCACCAAATCTGCTTCGATATATTCCACTTTTTTAATCTATTTCCTTATGATGTAGAACTCAAATGAATTTATAACCTCTTCTGGCGTGGATTTATTCTAAGTTCCAACTATAACGCTTATCGTACACATAGCTCCGACACGCCCATTTTCAAATTTTCTTGAATTTAAATACAGTTCTCACTCTGGAAATATTCGGCCTACAAGATCTTTGACAATCACATGACAGCAAATTTTCCCGGATACCTTTCGTGTTTGAAGTGAAAGTTTGAAAAGGATGTTGGTTTAACAACATGAAGGGTATCAACACTTCCTGAGTTCTAAGGCAGATTGTGACCCCAGTTCCCGATCAGAACAATGTACTACCAAGAATCAAGAAATTGCTGTAACTGCATCCAAAACCATCGACAATTAAGTCGCTCCTGACGTTGGCAACAATCAACAAAATTCCATAACTAATTTAACAATCATATTCTACCGCTGAGAACACACTCCAATTCGAGGTTCGCCTTTTCTTGACCATTATGTACAATATTCGATATGTTCATAGCACAAATTAGAACGTTTCTTTTCCTTGAAAAGAATATTTTTCTTATTGATTTCATTTTACATACTTCTTATTTGATATTACGTAAGAAAGGACGAACCCTCCCTCCCCCTCAGATAAGAATTTGTAAGATATTTTGAACCCCCCCCCCTCCCCCCATATGCCCTTACGTAATTAGTGTATGGCCCCTATGTCTCCTTGCTCCTAAAATATTATTAGTGCGCATAAAACGGTGGAATCTGGAATTATGTTTTTTTCCGCTTAAAGGTGGACTTTGCTAGCATTCAGGTTCTTCCGAACACACTGTTAAAATAAGGCAATCCATTCTTTACAAATGAAAATGTTTTTGGAATAAAGCTTCTTAACCAATAGGCCCCATGCGAATCTAGAAACTTTGATAAAAATTTAATAGCTTTCTCTGGAGATTTTAGATCGCAATGTAGTGTTCTACAAAGTTGTACACAATGAAGTTGTGCATCAGATTCTCACTTTTGGTAATATATTAATGTCTAAAGTACTACCTAGGGGCAAAAATGTGAACCAGTTTCATTGAAAAACCTAAGTTTTTAAACAAAAAAACTTTAAAATAAAAAGTTCTTCTGGAGCCCCCGACAGAATATTTTAATTTTACTTTCAAATGAAAGGGAAAAGCCCATTCTATCACACGCTGAAGTTTTAGCGAAGCCGATTTTTTTCGAATAAAATTGTTCTACCAAACACACCGTGATATAGGGATCTTGATTTCAGCGTTGTCACAAACAAGCACGTGTTTTAAGTTGTTCTTCAACAGATGTTCCACATCACGAATACTTGGTCTTATGCGAAAAGACCTGAAGTCAATGGCCACTGTGTTATAACGTGAATAATCACGTTTTGTTGATGAGGCTCAGTCATCATGATAGATCACGCAAGAATAAAAATAATACTAAGTTCACACTACAGAGTTAAAACATGTTATAATAATTAGCACCAAGAAAAATGTCATCAAGATAGCGTTAAAACACGTTTTAACCCGTAGTGTGAACGTAGTATAACGGTATCCTTTGTTCTTCAGACAATGCAAACAAGTAACTGTTTTTTTTTTCGTTCGCTTTGTAATGGCTTGGACAGAAGCAGGAGCACACTGAGTATGGTGAGTGAAGCGAAAGCAATGATGTGAAAACAAAATTCCCCCAGAGAACCCGCAACCTTCGAGACTCCGACCCAAGACACAAACCCTTATGCTATCCCTGGGATATGATGACGTCCCAGAACGAACATATGATTATCTTTTTTACATTTTAACGACATTCAATTAGCTAGAGATTACAGGGTAGGTAAAGTTATGAAAATTAGAGCCATAGTACTCAAGTGAGAGCAAGGATGTGAAGTAAACAGATCGGAAAACTAGAAGTGGCATTGTCATTAGAACAGGCTTTTATTATCGTCTGGCGTCTAATTTTTAGTTCATTACCCATCGTACTTCGGTGGGTGACAGAGCTAATGAAGGCTGTCGATTTCTGGTCCCTTACCCAGTTATCAGAGGTATGACGCAAGCGGCCCACAGTGTCGCTTAGCCGGACAAAACCTCAAAGTTTTATTTTTAGATTTTTTATGATTTAACATTTTTCTTTGTTTCCTAACAGGTTGAATAGAGTCTTTTCAAAATATTAAGTCTTAGGGGGTGGGCGTAGCGTAGTTGGTAAATCAATTGCCTTGTACGCAGCGCACCTGGGTTCGAGTCCCGACCCCGCACATAGGGTTAGAAATTTTTCATAAGTGATTTTTCTAACCCGAAGAGGCGAATGACCTTAAGGTTAAAACCTCTATAATCGAAAAAAAAAAATTAAGCCTTGAAGTCGAAAGTTCGATTTACAATTTACAGATCTTCAAAGGTGAAATAGATGATGAATTCTAATAAAAACTGCTTTCAAACCTAAGTTATTCAAATGAATATATCTTTTTAAGGTCTTCGACCCAAAAAAATGAAAGATATCTTCGATTAGGGTCGAACTGGTTTCATTTGAAAGGTTATTCGCTTTAGTCGATACTAGCCTTTCTTCTCGCTCAGACACGAAGAAAAAATAATAAATCGTGCAATAAATTCAAGTTATAATGTTCAAAGTGGCTGTACTTTCTTGCAACAGTTCGGAAAGATCGCTTGTTGTTCATGATACTTAGTGTACTTTCCGAAAATGAATATCTTGTTTTCCCCTTTCTGCCCCGAGGTATGGAAAAGGTGATTTTTCATGCTATATCTGAAGGAGACGCATGATAGCCTTTGATTACCTAGGGTTCGTAATATAACTTATAAATGCGTCTTATAATTATCAACAATTGAAAAAATGTGTAATCTGCTAAAAAAAATCAACACACCTAATTTTTTTTGAAAATAAATTTTCGGATATAGTGCTTTTAATTCGTAAATGTTGAATTTTCGAACCACCCTAAGTGCCAAAATTTTGAGCCAATAAGAAACAAAAAATAAACATCAAATATGAATTGATCGTCATAAAATTACCTTAATGTGAAATTTTCATCCTATTCGGGCCACTTTCGAGGTTTTGTCCGACTTTTGTATGGAAGGTGATAACTGTACGGCCGTTCACATTAAACTAATAATTCATTTTATTTGGTTTTTCGACGTATGTGCTTATTTAAAACTTTTCTGGTGCTATCCAACGGGAAAAATAAAGAATTATTCTCATTTTCTTTCGATCATGTCCATATGTGCCTGCCTAGTCCTAGTTTTCCATTCTAAATTTATAACTGACTCGCTCTAGAATACCTATACGTCTTTCACTTTCTTATTGAGTAGTAGTTTTAGTAATTCTTTAAAAGAGTATTTAGAGCGTGAAAGAAACGCTTCACATTTCTCATGTGAGAATGGTAATAAATTGCATAGAATGTCCCCATAGTGGGAAAACTTTTCAACATTCGCGATGCAAGAATCGTCCTCTTAATGTTAACGCAATTTTCGCACCTTATTGATACAATGGCCCATTTACCTGTCTATAATTCAATGATGCAATGTATGACGCGCGGTACAAACCGCCGAACATGTGGATGATCTTTGTTGAAGAATACGTAATACGGCATTGGACTCACCATTTTGTCCCGTTCAGTACGATTGCCATTCAAAAATTGCGTTCACCAGAGTAGGGAGTCTGTGAAACAGTCAAACCAGTCCTTCAGTAGATCCACGCATTAATAGCTCAAATCGCTGACTGCGCCGTCGATCTCAATGCTATGAGTGGGTCTGTAGGCACGATAATTCTTCATAGCAGGCTTGACGTCAGTAACGTCATTTTCTTGCTTTAGATAGAATATCGCAAGTCTGTGCTTAGTCGGAGTCATTGATGACGAATTTTGTTCGACATCCATTTTATCATCAGCTGGGTCTTTCCCGAAGAGTTTATTTAGGCATGAATTTAGAGCCTGGCGCAAATATGAAGAAGAGACAGAAATTACGCAAGATATAGAAAATTGAAAGACTCGTCCGGGGATAATAAAACAATAACGTGGCAAAAATAAAGTTCGCGGGAATCAACAACTGATTCACCACAATGTCCTATTGGGCTACACGCAAACTAATTAATACATCACTTCATTAAAAGTTCAATAACTTCTCCCAAGTACGTTGGATTGTTTTGCAGTCTTCGACAATGTAGTAGACAATGATTTAAATTTGGAACAGACACTCTTGTTAAGACTATGAACTGACTCAGGATGGTCCGATAGAGTTTTCAAATAATCTTTTTTTTCTGGGCAGTCTATTGTAAATACATCGAAATTGAATAAAAAATGGTTAAATTTTCTCCGATTGATGTGTCTATTCTACTCAATTTACCATCGATGAATTTCTTGCTGTGTGCACATTATCTATAAATGTAATGAGTCAAGGGATCAAGGGACGTCATTCCCTCGTTTTTAACCGAAACTGCCTTGTCAAATCAGCAAAAAATGTGATTCTCTATAAATGAGGAAACAGCAAGCTGCATTGTAACATTACTTTTACGGGTCCTCCCAATACACGAATGAGCTTTGTGTTACTAAAGTGAAAGCTGGTCATTCAGTTTGTATCAGTGGAATGTTATACCACTTTGGATGTATAATAATGTCTATGAGAAATTTTTTATTCTCGAAACCTGAAGTATTTCTTCGGGGACATTGTGATATACATTACTTTCCGTTTAAATTGCCTTACAGACACTTAATTTCATATTCAGCGTATTATATTCGATGACTATGCTGATAGTGTAGACAAATGCCGCAAGAGGGGTAAAATTTAATAATCACGCTACGGTCCTGATTACAGTACTAGCACGTAGGAGTTTATCGCTCATGAGTACATACCGTAGTGTGTTTAATAGTAGTTCTGTGAGTTTTGAGGTTTATAGTCAAGTAGGAGGGAATAGGTCATTCGACCCGCATCCTCATCACAACAACATCGTTGGGAATACTCGTGACGTTTCTTGAAGCATCGGGTGTAACGGATTCTACTTCTCCGACATGCATTTTACAATGAGCGCAGAGAGGGTAAGCAGTGATAAGTCATGTAGCCTTACCTCGATATAGTCATTGTCCATATACACAGTAATCTTAATTCCACCGTTGTCACTTTCAACCACGTGTTTTAAGTTGTTCTGCTAAACGAATCGTTCGGCTTGCGCTAACGTGTTGAATGGCATTAACACTGCATTGCGAAGATGATGATACTGAAGGAATGCGACTTCCGCAAGCCTTAGCTGCATTTTCAGCTTCAGAAGGTATTCCACTTCACAAAAACTCGGTTGTATTAAATAAAATTTGAAGTCAACAATTGCGGCGTCGGGTCGAAGCAGAGCTTTTTGGACAACTTTACTCATAATGACAAGAATAATGCAATATTTCCAATGTTCACGTGACTGGATTGTAGCTCTGACTGCGGCAGAAGTAGAAACTAGACTGTGGAATGGTTTAGTTGAAATCGGTTGAAAATTGAAAAAGCTAGAGTCAAATAGACACCTAAATTTAAATTCTTTAAACATATTTTTATTCGCAATCAAAAATACAATTTTGTTATTAAATATTATTGCAAATGGTATTTCAGAACAAAATGCTAACAACAAATATCGATAATGTAGTAGTTTTCGAGATGTTTAAATTTTTTTTGAACGTGAGCAATTATTTTGTTTGATTAAGACCTTTTCTTAAGTTATCCGCATTTTTCCATCTAGCACAATAGGTTGATTTGATTTCAAGATTTTATTGTAAACCATTTCAAAGCTGCATTAAAACAACCAATTTGCAGACCAGGAGCTGTTTCCATGAATTCAGTTGCCTAAAGATTTTAGCAGCAGTAATAGATGCCTCCTCATGAGAAAATTTAGAGTCACACTCTTCCTGAACCAAAGTAGCATAATGATTTGTGGTGGTGAGTAGAGTACCTCTTTTTAGTATTTCTACCAAAAAGTGCTTCGCACGTACTTCAAGAGAACGCCTCAGATTCCTCGGGCACCGTTCAAACACGGAGCATGGTAATAGATCATATGGACTCTCCACTCAATAGACACACATCCCAATGTAAGAGCCATCTGGTACAAACAACCGAACAGGCAGACAATTGTTGTCAAAGAACACGTCATTAAACATAACGCAGTTCCGATAGAGGTCACCCGATACAAGTTAAAAGGGACACACAATTAATTGCCAAGTTAATTTGGCCCCGCCCTGTGCCATTGCCATTCAAAATCTTCACTCACTGGAGCAGGGGGTTCTTGAAACAGTCAGTCCCGAACGATAAACTCGAATTGGTAATCACACCGTCGATCTCAACTTTATGAGCCGGTATGTAAACACGGTAGTCCTTGGTAAAGCACTTTAGCAAACAAACGAATATAACAATTCTAAGCTTATCTGGGCAGACTTTCGAACTATCTGTCACTGATTATCTTTGATCCGAAGGAAGATCAGAAAATGTTCAACAAAGTTCCATGCGTGTTGTTTTAGTTTTTTTTTCATTTTATTCAATTTTAAAATGATAACCATTTTATTAATTTTCATATTTATTTATTGCAATTCTTTTAGTCCTTTTATTCAATTATTTTTTAAGCATTTTATTCAGTTAATTTATTGCATTAATTTTAGTCATATTTACGATTCCCCGTTTCTAGTTTGCGTACTTCGCACTGCCAGGTGAATTAAATCGGTTTTGGAATAAATTTGGCATCAATTACACTAGTTTACAAGAAAAATGAAGCTCCAAGAAAAAGTATTTTTTAGACTAATTTTGGGTCGCTGAACACGAAAACAATATTCATTTTTTTGTTCAAGGAAGCGATTTTGTGATTTTCTCAAAAAACTCGTTTTTGAGCACTTTTTGTAGTTTTTAGTCAATATTTCGTGTCAAAATCTTCCAATTAATACAGTCAATATGCAAGTTGAAAGGTGCCGAGATGCTCTTTCTAAAAACAAATATGTGTCGATCATATGTGAAATTTTCAGTGCTGCAAGCGACCAAAGTTTAAAAAAAGTGCATTTTTGACCATTTTTAAAAGATACTCATTTTTAAAAGATTTTTTTACCGAAAAATAATTTTTTTTTCAGACTTTTTAGAATCTAAGATAACAGATAATATGTTTACGTTAATTTTAAGCCTAATATCACTAACATCGGATGGAAAATGTTGATGCTATGACACATTGAGCGAAATGGAAATTTTATGATTTTAGCGAACCCTGCCCTGATGCGGCGGTTTAGAGGGTGTAGCACTGGGCTCATAAGCCAGTCTTCAAATATTCGAATCCCTATCGGGAAGGAGTCTCAGTGGGATCGTAGCACTAGCCACGTAATAATCTATGAACTGAGAATCTGCTGTGAAGCCTGTTGAAGCAGAAGGCGAAAATTCCTTTAAATCGTAAAATATATACTCACCACAAAGAAAACAAAACTTTTCCAACGATATTTCTGCATTTGAAAAAAAGCACTTAGTTGTACAATGAAATATCCAAACCATTCAAATGCCGCAGGATGGATGGATGCAAGCTCGAAAAGACAGTACCCAACACAAACAATAACTATCAAGCAAAGAAGATTATTTCAGCCGAAAGTATGATTGTGCGAAAAATAAAAAGTTACAATTTTCACTCAGTGCTTTTTTAATCCGACTTTTGTGATCATTGGATAAAAATTTATGCAAAAAGATTGATTTATTATAAAAAAATTACTAGAAATATGCATTTTTTAAAAAAAGGTCGTGCATTAGACTTTTTTTTACTTTGGTCGATTGTAATCATAATAAATGTACATTTCTCGACAAACATACGATTACAGCTTAAAAGCCAACTGTCAAAATTCTCTTTGAAAGACAATTCCGGACAAACCGTTACTGGCTAAACGCAGTTCATAGCAGTTGATGCAAGAGAAAACTTTTTTCTTTTGTTTACTATACACATCTGTGATTGGCGGGTAACAGTTTGTCTGAAATTTCCTTTCAAAGAGAATTTTGACAGTTGTCTTTTAAGCCATAATAATATATTTGTCGAGATTTTATCCACGCATATTATACATTTTCGAAAAGGGCGCATCAATACCTTTCGAACTGTTTCGATCGGATCCTTTTTGAACAAGATATTGACAAATAACTAAAATAGTGCCTCTTTTTTAAAGAAATTTTGAAAATGTTTCTTTGAAAAAAGGACTATTCAGCGATCCAAAATTAACTGAGGAAACACCTTTCTTCTTAGCTTATCGCGATTACCTTAAAATTGTTAAAATCTGTCAATTAGATTCTGAAAATATGAAAAATTATTTTTCTGTAATAAAAAATAGAGCAAAAACAAAAAAAGCGGAAGCAAAAGAAAAACTTTTTTTTAACTTGAACTTCTTTTAAAGAGAAATAGAGTATTATTTTCGTATTCAGCGACCCAAAATTAATCTAGAAAACACTTTTTCTCGCAACTTAATTTTTCTTGTAAACTAGTGTAATCTTCTTTAAGACCAAGAGATATGTGAAAAGCAGAGCAATTTTCACTCGGTGCTTAATAACATCACCAATTTTTGTCGGATTTTCGTGATCTTAGGCTTAAAATTCACGTGAGAAGTTTGTCTGTCACATAAGATTTTAAAAGATTTTTTTTGCTGATTTATTTTTTTATGAAAAATCAACTAAAAATTAGTAATTTTACCAAACACTACTTGTTTTGACTTTGGTTGCTCTTAACCCTAAATTGTTGATATTTTATCCTAACATGTTATACATTTTTTGAATGAGAATATCAATACCTTTCAAATGGTGAGTCGTTTGTGTTAATCGAAAGATTTGTTCCTGAGATATTGACCAAAAACTGCAAAACGTGCTCAAAAACACCATTTTCAAAAAATCACAAAAACGGTTCTTTGAATAAGAAAATGGATATGATTTTCGTACTTAGCGACCCAAAATTGACTTAGAAAACACCTTTTTTCTTAACTTCATGCAATTAACCCAAAATTTGTAAACTAGGGTTATTGCTTCCTTAAAGTCAACTAAACCCATTTTTGATGGCAGGATTTTTCCGTGGACAACTTTTGCTATAATTCTTTGTTCATTCCAACTTATTGTGCACTGGATCAAATTGCTATACATATATTGGTATTGCTGTATGATGGAAACATTATTCACAGTCAAGTGCTGTGCTGCGAGATATGATGACAAATTATTAGTGCTGCTCAAATAGTTGCGCATTGCTTGTGCTACATCGGAACTTTCTCTCCCTCTCTCGCTTTTTTTCTATTGCTTCCACTCACGCTACAAAACGCGTCGGATGGGTGACTGGGCGCATAGTTTTCCGACATATTTGAGGTTATCATGCACTACACGTTTGGCGGTGATGTGTTGCTTGGCGGATTACAGGCCTATTTTGGGTGAGCTTGTAAATTTAGCAGGAAAGCGCAGCACTTGACGAGGGAGGGGGAGGGAGGTGCAAATAAATATATGCTTCCGAGATTATAATGTTGTGAATTGCCAATGGAGTTTGTGTAACGTGCAAATGAATAAGATCGTCAGTCCGTCCGTCCGTTTGTTCGTTTGTCCGTTTGTACGTCCATCCGTCCGCTCGGTGGTGAATGTATATAGTACTACGTACGAACGTCGTTTCTGCTCGAAATGGCATGTGGTCAAATAAATTAGGCGTTTGTCCGCAAATTCGGTGGGAAGGTCCGGTCCGGTGCTGTGCAAAACGCTTTCGCTATTCAGACTGGCTGTAATCGTAATAAGTACTATTAGCATAAATTACGGAGCGGTTGGCCGAATCGGCACTTGATGAAGGTTTGCTATTTCAGAGCTTCGTCCATGTGTAAACAGCTGTGGAGTGTTTCGAAATTTGTTGAAATAACTATAAATTGACGATTGCCTTATTTAGTGGAAAATTCCGATTGTCATTCGTCGGTTTCGGAATGAATTGTTTGAATAGAGGATGCTTTTGAAAAATGTGGTTCTGTTTTAATCAGTATGAAACGATAAGAATGGAAGCGGACGAAAGGAGAAGGTAGGAAATCTTTCTATAATGGCTCGGAATGCTATTTCGATGGTTGTTCGATCAATAAAAAACAGAACGTGTATGTTCTCAGGGTCGAAATGATCATAACACTAACCCGGATAAAATCCTATAAAGATGGCTTACTCAAAAGTGTATTACCTTTATCAAATCGTCGAAGTTTCACAGTATCCATTGTTTCTGGAACAAATAACGGCTAATTGAAACGAAGAATATGAAAGTAAATAATTTCCTTAAACGCCTAATACATTAATCAAATTTTTAAACTGTACTCGATTGGCTCGTACAATTATCTTTATTGATTTCTTCAAACTACCCTTTTATTATAGTAGTGTTTGAGTCTGAAACGTGTTCGAAATGTATTGTATTTTGTATTCTTATTGTAAAAAAACTGCAGGAACTTTAATATTAAATTCATTAAGTAATTTCAGTAAATGCGAATAATTTAGCACCATTTTCGAAGTCTAAATATCCAAAGCAACGACTCCAACTGCAATCACTTCACTTCGATACCGAACAGACTCTGTTTAAAGTCCGGAATACGTCCCAATGAAAGGACTTTAAACTTGGCTACCTAGTATGTATGGATGGCTTTGCTGATGGCAGCGATGATAAATTATTATGGATTATTATTGCTTTCAACCACTCTCGAACAGCCAGGACGCAGAGGCAACAGCGCCATCTTGAGATCGTCAGCATTAGGAGTCGGCGGTGGCGGCGGCGGGAAATGAGCAATTATGGCGGGAGAAAATTTATTAGCACAATCTGATGGAAACTCGATCTGATATTCACTCGGTTGTGGTTCTAGTGGAGTGGTGGAACACACGCCAAGACGATGGACGATGAACGATTGTAAGATACCGAGCGAATGTATGGCTCTGTGGTATCGAGAATAGATTACATACGTATCAGTTTCTGCTTGTTGTTTAATCTTTGCATGCACAGATTTGGCATTGTAATTCGATCGTCTGTGGATACTTAAGAGATTAACTATGCATCGTACGATACATGGGATAGGATGTTTCTTCGTGTGCATATTTGCTGAAGGTTGGCCTGTCTGTTTCTATATATGACAATTTGGTGCAATCAAGTATACCATTTCGATCTTCCAATTTGTCAACTAAAGCAAATATGTGCATGAAACCCAGCGGACAGGCCTCCACATACGACATTTGGATATCCCGCATTCATTGCATAGTGGTCCGAATTCACAATTTAGGAAGACAAAAATGTTTGTGGCTAAACCTTTTATTTTAGAGACACGATGTCTTTAGGACAAATAATCAGTATCGAATAGCCTATCTCCAGTTGTAGATGGTATTAGGGTGACTCTTATCGTTAGGGTGCTTCAAAAGTTATTTTCTGAATGTGAGGAGATAGAATATTCCAGTCTTTAGCAACATTGTAGAGGAACTTATACCAAGCAACTTTGCCGAAGACGTCACAGTTGTATCTCCAAAGGTTTTTATTTTATAGCTATTTTAATTGAGCAATTTAGGGTGTTCCTAACAAAAGCAGTTTTTTTGCTCTAACTTTCTTATTTGTTTATTTCTCATAAACAGTGTCTTCAGACAACTTATAAAGCTCATCGAGACAATTTTTTTGATAATAGAAGAATTCAAATATCACTTTTAGAACCGAAGTTATGAGCAATATTGAATAAAAAATAGGCCATTTTACAATATTTATATCCAAAATTGGGGCAAACAAAAATAATTTATTCTTCTTGCATTTCAAAGAGAATACTTTCAGGCATGTTTACAAAAAAATTGCGAAGGTGATATTTCTGAAAAAAATTAAATGGAGTTTGAAAATTGTGATTTTACTACTGAAAAATACCTCACATAGAGTCAAAATTTCTCAAATGGGCCACCCAAATTAGGTGATATCGCAATTTCGATGGAAGATCTAATTTTTTAGAAGAAAGTGGCATTTTTTTAAAAATTTCGATTGTAAAGGTTTTAACCTAAAGGTCATTCGCCTCTTCGGGTTATTAAAATCTCTTATGAAAAATTTCTAACCCTGTATGCGAGGTCGGGTCTCGAACCCAGATGCGCTGCGTACAAGGCAATCGATTTACCAACTACGCTATGCCCGTCCCCACATTTAATTTAGAATAATGTAGTTACAAATGGCGGACCATCTTTTTTCTCGACGACTTGTTGTTTGGCACTAAAAGTATGTGATTTTTTTTCGAAGAGTTATTTAATTTTTTATGAACAATTGTTTAAAAAACTTACAAAATAAAATTTTTTCGAATTTGAAAAAATCACGAACAATCTATGGCAATTTTATTGCCGACTAGTTCGTGGCCGCCTGTAGTAAAGTTTTAAAAATAAACGGGCTAAAAATTTCAAATGTCAATATTATCATAGACTAACAGACAAAAAACTCGAAAAAAACTTCACCCGCTTTAACGGTCATTTTAAAAATATTTGGGTCGTATTTGCGATTATGGCGCCACTGCTATATCGTCGCTGTTGTGCTATCTTATGACAAACGCCATTTTGGGGTAAACTGAGTAAGATATACCACATCACTTGTCTAAAAAATCTCTACAAAGTGGCGTTTTCAGAATTTTGACATTCTGCTTGATTACTGAGCTATAGCGAAAAACGTGCTGCGAAATTTTATAATTTTTGCTTCGAATGACCGTGTCTGGGTATTGGCTCAAGTTATCTTGATATATAAGATGTTTTTATGTGTAAAACTATCTGAGGAACACGATGGTATAATTATTTTTAAAACAAAAATACACTAATTGTGAGAAAAATGCAATTTAAGTTTTAAACTGGAAATATAGCATATTTGGCAACACTGTAACCAAAAATAACTGTTTTTTCTTGATTCCCTGACTCATTTCCTTCAAAATGCATGTCACCGATTGTCTATAGACCAAATGAAACCAAAAATATGAATAAAAGTTAATAATTGATGATTTTTTTCTATGGAAAATTTTCCATGCACGATTATGACACGTCATACAAATTTTGTTTTCAATACACACCTATGACACGTGCGAGTGCGACTTTTGTTTACATTTATAGTAAAAACTCGCAACTTAGTCAACGGATCTTCGTAATATTTGAGAGATTAATACAGAATAGATAGAAGCATCGATTGTCTTCTTTGAATTGTTTATATCATTTATAAGTTTCAAGATATTCAATTTCAAACTTTAAAAATCGTTTTTCTCGAAATGTGCAAAATGGCGCTTGTCATAAGATAGCACAACAGCGACGATATGACAATTTGGTGCAATCAAGTATACCATTTCGATTTTCCAATTTGTCAACTAAAGCAAATATGTGCATGAAACCCAGCGGACAGGCCTCCACATATGACATTTGGATACACCGTATTCTTTGAATAAATTTGAAGTAAGCCATTAGCATAAAGAAAATAATAACTAGAGACCCCACTGCACAGTATATTTTTTGCCAAAACCGTGCGATCTATTAACTACGTTTAAATCGTTAAATTTGGGTCAATGACGCCCTCGGAGGAATTTGTAGACATTACAAGCCCTTTCATATGGTGTTGTTATTCTAAAGATGAATCTCCCTAAATGTAAGATATATTAACTAACTTTCTTGCAAGTACATATATTAAAATTTTGTCTTCGGCAAGCTTTTGCCATTAACTTTGCTGAAGACACAAAGTCTTCATCTTCAATATATTTAATATTAATGCTGGTTGTTTATGGATGATCCCTTTAAAGCCAGTTCATCAACATGACTTTTGAAATATCACTCTGACAAGTTCGGTACGTTCCGTAAAAAGGTTTGAAGTATCAAAACGGACAATTTTCTATATCACAACAATAGCTTATTGTGCATGTTCAAAGTAGTTTGGCAATGTTTGAAAAATAAAGTGTTTCAAATGGTGATTGGTTGTTATCGTTGAAACGGCTGAGTTTATATCAATAGCGTTTTCGGACTACTCATCAAAAATAGCAAGGTTTGTCATTTGCTGTTATGGTTTTCTTGATTAATCCTCCTAAAAGTGAGATTTTTCGGCTATTTTTTTGTTAAAGGAAATAAGCCAACATCTTTAGAAAAGTTACGGAGATTGCGTTCGTAAATATCTTCGTTGAATACGTGAAGTCTCTTTTTTAATCGCTTAAGAAGTTATAGCTTGTTATATTTGGAAGACCCCTACAAATATTTTCCTAATATCTTTTCAAGTATCATTCCTACGGATTTCATATATTCCACGAAGTTATTTCAATCATCAAAAGACACAATTTTATTAATGTATATTTTTCTTATCTCAAGTATTTTCGAAGATATTGGACATCTTTTGATAAACAATAGTTTTTTTCTCAAATCATCTATAACTGCTGGAGAAAACGAGAGACAAGTAAACTCTATTGAGATTTATGGTATTGATGTAGCATTTCTAACTGAAACTACTGCTGGCTGCCCGTTCAAAAGATATTACTTTTAAAACTTTTCCTGATTTTAACGAAATTTACTCAATAACTTCTAAGTTGCAAGAGATGGTTTCTCCTGGAAAAATATGCACCTTGATAAGGCGAATAACTTTCTGGAACATGCTGAAGCTTCATCTACGATATTTAAGAAGTTATGTTGAAAAAAACATTTTTTTGGGGTCATTCGCAAATATCGGCCACTAACTTCTAGTGTACTATAATTAGAGATTTTTAGTCTACAGTAAAGAAGTTCACAAAAAAAGTTCTTTAACATTTTTGAAGACTCCATTTTGTTTTTCATACCTTAAAAAAAAAATTCTAGCAAATAACTCACTTCAAGGGGGATTAATCACTCTAACTATATCATCAAAATAAAGGTCGTATATCATCATAAAACAACCTAGCAGACATCAATGCTGTACGCTTTACCGTTTTCGCGTGAATAATTTATGTATAACGGGCAGTGGAGTAGCGGGAAAGTTAAGTTGGTTTTGATCAAAATCGTTGATTTTTCGAAAATTCTTAAATTTCATGTAAGTTTGATAAATTATTAAAAGTTCAGAAACAAAATTAGTCTAACAGATGACATTTATAGTTTCTTTTATAATATGTCAATTAAGACAAAGTATGAAAATACAAAGTGCACTTTTAAGGTGTAATAAATGTTCGAAAACTTTTCTAACGGTCATCATTCCGAAAGCATCAACTTTGGAGTTTTAACAACCTCAAAGAACCTGTCCAACATTAAAAAGCATTGATGTAATAATATTAGTGATTAAATCATCTAGAAGTAATTATGGAGAAATAATTTTTCAAAAATAGTAACAGCAAAGTTGTTGATAATGTTATTTTAAACAACTTTGTTGAAAATTGAAGGCTGCATGAATGCAGTATATCGAGATATAAAACGATATTTAACAAATTTTCTTACAATAATTAATATTTTTGTAAGTATTTGATACTACCTTCAATAGAATGTGAATTATATTGCTTATACACAGCAGATGAGATTTATCAGTTACAGTAATTTCAGAATAACCTGTTTTAATGGTTTTCTTTCACATGAGGAATTCCACGAAGATCCGTTCGAAAATCTTTAAAATCGTGACCGACCATCTTAGATTCCAATGAAACCTTACACGTTTCACCGTCATGCAAGACTAAATATTTTCCACAGGTAATAAGATTATTTTGACTCAAGAGCAACTTTTCCAAAGGGCGTAAACGTTTCTACATGTATGAATTTCAATTTTTTTTTGTTCAATTACTGTATTTTATACAGCAAAACTATCTGAGAACGAGTTACAGGGAATGAATACTTCTGTCTGAAAGAAATATACACTGAAAAAAATGTTGTCATTTTTCAAAAAAACTAAAATTTATAATAAAAATTTAAATTGCGAAAAAACCTATTTTTTAAATTTTTTATATTTTGTTACCAAAAAGAAACATTTTGATTGTGATTGCATGATGGAGAAAAAATCGGTAAAAAAGTTTTCCTAACAATAACTTCGTACATGTTTTTAAATTTCATGCTAACAGACATACAAAATTGTAATTCTATTACAGAATATAGTTCTAAGCACCATTTAAAATCAAAATGCCTTTAACAAAAATATTCCAAAATGCGATAGTTTTCGAGATATTTGAAATTTTGCTCCTTCAAAAACAATTAATTCGTGTAATTATGCTATTTTTAAAAGTTATTCGCGTTACCCCATCAAAAAATGTCAAAAATTTAATGTTTATCGTTTTAAAGACGTAAAAGCAACTTTTTTAGTGTATTTGGATCCTGGAGAAGCTAACAATAAAAAAGTTTTCCTAACAACAACTTTTGACATTTTTTTATAATTCTTACTATTTGCAGTCAAAAATACAATTTTCTTTTTGAATATGATTCTAAACGCCATTTTAAATCGAAATGCTCTTAACAAAAAATTTCTAAAATGTGGTAGTTCTCGAGATATTTTAACTTTTGTTTCAACAACACAATTATTTTGTTTTATTACGACCTTTTCATAAGTTAGTCGCATTTCTCCATCAACAATAATAGGTTTTTCAAAAGGCCCGTAAACTTTGCTGCAACTTTCTCTTTGACATCAAGGCGATATTGTGAAACATTTTAAAGTTACATGAAAACAACCAACATATGATTCAGCTATATAGTTTAATCAACAGACCCTATGGTTGAAATATATTTTGGTTGCTTTCATGTAACTTTCAAATGGTTTACAATATCGCCTTGATGTCAAAGAAAAAGTTGCACGAAAGTTTACGGGCCTTTTGAAAAACCTATTATTGTTGATGGAGAAACGCGACTAACTTATGAAAAGGTCGTAATAAAACAAAATAATTGTGTTGTTAAAACAAAAGTTAAAATATCTCGCGAACTACTACATTTTAGAAATTTTTTGTTAAGAGTATTTCGATTTAAAATGGCGTTTAGAATCATATTCAAAAAGAAAATTGTATTTTTGACTGCAAATAGTAAGAATTATAAAAAAATGTCAAAAGTTGTTGTTAGGAAAACTTTTTTATTGAAAGCTTCTCCATGATCCAAATACACTAAAAAGGTTGCTTTTACGTCTTTGAAACCATAAACATTAAATTTTTGACATTTTTGGATGGGGTAACGCGAATAACTTTTAAAAAGAGCATAATTACACGAATTAATTGTTTTTGAAGTAGCAAAATTTTAAATATCTCGAAAACTATCGCATTTTGGAAGGTTTTTGTTAAATGCATTTTGATTTTAAATGGTGCTTAGAATTATATTCTGTAATAAAATTACAATTTTGTATGTCAATTAGTAAGAAATTTAAAAACATGTACGAAGTTATTGTTAGAAAAAATTTTTTACCAATTTTTTCTCCATCATGCAATCACAATCAAAATGTTTCTTTTCTCTTTAGGTTTTTGGTAACAAAATATAAAAAAATTAAAAAATGGTTTTTTTCGCAATTTAAATTTTTATCATAATTTTTTGTTTTTTTTGAAGAATGACACAACATTTTTTTCAGTGTATATTTTTTTCGAACAGAAGTATTCATTCCCTGTAACTTGTTCTCAGATAGTTTTGCTGTATAAAATACAGTAATCGAACAAAAAAAATTGAAATTCATACACGTAGAAACGTTTACGCCCTTTTGAAAAATTACTCTTGTATCAAAATATTCCAATTGCCAGAGAATATCATGGAGATTCATACAGCGAACACACCTGCAAAGTTTCGTTCGAATCGACGATGGTCATATTTTGCGGTCGGCCGGTTTCTCATGGAATCCCTCACATATCTTCGATGTTGTGCTATCTAATGACAAGCGCCATTTTGCATATTTCGAGAAAAACGATTTGTAAAGCTTGAGATTGAATATCTTGAAACATATAAATGGTAGAAACAATTCAGAGAATAAAATAGATGCTATTATCTTTTATGTATTTATCTCTCAATTTTTGTTGTACTCTGGAAGCTGATCAAACTGATCAACATTTTATTCTGCAGTACATACCTGAAGAAATCTTTGTTCAAATAAAGGAAACAGACCGAATGCTTGGCATGCGGAAATTCAGCCTGCACTTAATCCTCGACGCACAAACGATAAATTGTACCTAACTAAAATGGATTCGACCTGTTTGTTAAAAAGAGGAGGTTTTATGCCTGTTGGAGATAACATTTTGAATTAAACCTAGATTTAGGGGCTTTTCCCTGCTTTAAATAAAATAAATATATAATACAAAAGAACAAAATCAAGCTCATTTGTGTTCAGGTATGAATAACGCACACATTAACTTAGAATAGTTTTTACATACATACATGTACAATTGACAAAAAGCAAATATATGTCTTGAAGAACAGTTCATGAAAGAAAGAATGATGAATTTGCTGTTTCTACACAATTAATTTTGTTCTACCGAATCCCCCCTTTTTTCATAACCTTTACCGAGTTTTTCCCAGCCGTGCACTCAGCTAACAAAACTTTTACCGAGATGTCAGTAGAAGTGACGTTTGATTTGCTGAAACTCGAAAAATAGATTGCTGAAAATCGCAACGTTGCTGAACTATCAGTTAAAAAATTTTACTGTTCGGAAATTACCGAACAGAATTGAGTGGGTATATTGATTATTTCCAATATTATTCAGTTCAATGAATATATTATTGAGGCCATCATAGATAACACTACGGATCTGTCTGATACGAAGGAGAGTTTTTTCGATACCGAATCTAAAAAGGGATCGGCATAAACGTAACACCCGTAGGCTAATGCTGATACTGTCCATAACAGTGCAAGTTTCCATAACTTAATGGCTGTTCATTATCAGTCTTTATTGTACAATATTTGGATGCAATTGTATTGGTAATACATCCAATAAGCTTAAACTAGGCTTTTTTTAAATGGGCTTTAAATGAATTTTTTTAAATGGGCTTTAAATGAAGAAAAAAATATAAAAAAATTCTACACTTGTAAGAAATAAATATATCGCTTGATGTTTTCATTTTGCTGTCTCTCCAAGGTATGCAATTGTATACAGCAAAGCGTAGTTTTTTGTAACTCGAAAAGCGAGCATAAAGTTGAAATCTCTACAATAACGAAAGCCTTGCGATTACTTTTATATTTTTCGTGAATTATGCCTATCGTCCATTATGCCTAACGTACATTATGCCTAACATATATTATGCTAATCGTCCATTATGCCTACCGTACTCATGTCTAACTTATGTATGCCTAACGTACTTATGCCTAACGCTTCATGTAATCGATGGCAAACTAAGCATATATAAAGTTTTTAACTACAAGTTTCTTGTTGTCGAATTGCTATCCGAAAGCTAGTGATAAGGTTAGTTATACTACCGGTAGCATTCTAAAAGACAGAAATGAGAACGATATAGGATTAAATATATCTTGGTCTAACTTAGATCTACAGTTGCTCCAACAAATAGATAAATAAAAAAACAAACAATAAATAAATAGATAATTAAATGAATAAATTAGCTAGCAATTTATAAATAAACACATAAGAAAGTAAATAAATAAATAAATGAATAAATAATTAAATAAATAAATGAATAAATTAATGAATGAATAAATGACGAATTGCTCGCCAAGTCGAACAAATGTTGGCAGCATCCTCTCAAATTTTCATGAAACTTTCTGTACATGAAGACTTTTTTTTCAATTTGTTTATTTGATAAGGCACGTATGCGTTAGCTTCAAGGTGCCATTTTTTCATTGTTTTACATTTTGAATTTCTTAAAACTAGGGGGTTACACATTTCAATATTATTTTGTTTTATATAATGAAACTAAAAAAAAAAAAACTTTACAGCTAACCTATACATATAAAAGAGGGTATAATATAATATTCGTAAGATTTGGGGGACGGGTCATTTTGTGTGTTCTTTGTATAGCAATTCACTTTATGATTTTTAGAAGGGAGATTGTAGGAGAAATTAATTATTAACTAAGCGGAACATTTTACAAGCTTATTAACTAGAAATAACTAGAAAGAGTGGTTCAAGATTAAGGGGAATTAATTAGGGCTATTTTAAAGTAGTGGTACTGTTGGGCATTTCTTAACGAGATTAAATATTGATCAACTAAAACTAAGCACTTAAGTTTTGGGAATATATTCAAGGGGAGAAGGGGATGAAGTCATACATCTGTGTATCAGAGACATGGGAGGGAGAGCGGACAAGGCTGAAGGGGGGGGGGGGGGGTGAGATATAAACTTTCAGTTTCCGGCATCAGGAATTAACGGCCAGGATTACAGATTCGAACGGATTGATCAACTAACACTAGAAGATAGGGGGGCACATAAGTTTTGGGAAGATATTCAAGGGGAGAAGGGGTGAAGTCATACATCTGTGTATCAGAGACATGGGAGAGAGGGTGGACAAGGCTGAACAGGGGGGGGGGGGGATATAAACTTTCAGTTTCCGGCATCAGGAATCAACGACCAGGATTACAGATTCGAACGGATGTATCAAGTATTGGGACGCCGGGCGGTTTTCCTCGAGCCGGCAGGGGTTCCTCCAGACGATTTCGTAGTACGGCTCAGATACGGATCGGGAACACACCGCGCTGCGTGTGTGATGTTGTACTGTAGATCTCGTGTTGTTGGTTCATTCGACAGATGTTTTGTCTCGTCTTGGAGTCGTATCAAACCATCGTTGGGGTACGGTAGGCGGAAGAGGGCACTTCTGGGAATAATAAGAGAAAAGATAGGGGCATTTAAATTTGGATATTGATGGTTTTGAGGAACGTGTATATAAGGGACATGTAGAGAATATCGCGGCTTGCTAGTACATCTCGAACCGGGACATTGGGTGATCTTCCTCGGGCCCGAAGGGAATCGAATAGTTGAGATCTGGCAGAACAGTACTCGGCGCATGCCCAGACAACATGTTCGATTTCGTGATAACCGTTGCCACAAGCGCAGATACCGCTATCCACGAGCCCAATACGCCGGAGATGTGCGTCCAGCGTGTAGTGATTGGACATGAGCCGAGACATCACGCGAATGAAATCCCGACCCACATCCATCCCTCTGAACCAAGGTTTCGTCGATACCTTAGGGATTATCGAATGTAGCCACCTTCCCAGTTCACCATTGCTCCATGAAGTTTGCCAACTTTCGAGGGTTCTCTGATGAGTGATACTGAAAAATTCGCTGAAGCTAATTGGTCTTTCATATATGTCACCTTGTAAAGCGCCCGCCTTAGCTAAAGAGTCCGCTTCTTCATTACCTGGAATGGAGCAATGCGAGGGAACCCAAACTAAGGTAATCTTGTACGATCTTACAGACAAAGCACGCAGGCGCTCCCAGATTTTCCCCAGAAAATATGGAATGTGCTTTCTAGGTTTCATTGAACGGAGAGCCTCGATTGAGCTGAGGCTATCCGAGACAATAAAGTAATGATCGGTGGGCAAAGTATCAATGATCCCAAGGGTATACTGAATAGCAGCAAGTTCTGCGACGTAAACTGAAGCAGGATCATTGAGTTTGAATGAGGCGGTGAGGTTTTGATTGAATATACCGAAGCCAGTGGAGCCGTCGAGGCTTGACCCGTCGGTGTAAAACATCTTGTTGCAGTCGACTTCTCGAAATTTACTATGAAAGATGCTTGGGATCACTTGCGGGCGTATGTGATCCGGGATTCCACGAATCTCGTCTTTCATGGATGTGTCGAAGAATACAGTTGAATCAGAAGCATGAAAGAGATTGACACGGTTGGGATAGTATGAAGAAGGATTGATATTTTGTGCCATGTAATCGAAGTACAAGGACATAAATCGGGTTTGAGAATTGAGCTCGACAAGCCTTTCGAAATTTGCAATTACTAACGGGTTCAAGATATCGCATCGCATGAGCAATCGATATGAGAGTTCCCAAAATCGATTTTTCAGCGGAAGGACGCCCGCCAGCACTTCGAGACTCATCGTATGGGTCGAGTGCATGCAACCCAAAGCAATACGCAAACAACAATATTGGATTCGCTCTAGTTTGATGAAATGTATGTTCGCAGCGGAGCGGAAACAGAAACTCCCGTACTCCATCACCGACAATATTGTTGTTTGGTACAGCCTGATCAGGTCTCCTGGGTGGGCACCCCACCATGTTCCGGTTATTGTACGGAGAAAGTTGATCCTTTGCTGGCACTTCTGTTTCAGATACCTAATGTGACATCCCCAGGTTCCTTTAGAGTCGAACCAGACCCCGAGATATTTGAAAGTTGAAACCTGAGCAATAGTTTGACCCATTAATTGAAGCTGTAGTTGCGCTGGTTCACGCTTCCTTGAAAATACGACTAGCTCAGTTTTCTCCGTGGAGAACTCGATACCTAGCTGGAGGGCCCAAGCAGACAAATTGTCCAAGGTATCTTGCAATGGTCCTTGCAGATCGACGGCTTTGGGACCTGTAATAGAGACCACACCGTCATCTGCAAGCTGCCTTAGCGTGCAGGAATTGACAAGACATTCGTCAATGTCATTCACGTAAAAGTTGTAGAGAAGGGGGCTTAGACATGAGCCCTGGGGAAGACCCATGTAGCTAATTCGTGATGTCGATAAATCACCATGCGAAAAATGCATATGTTTTTCAGACAGCAAGTTTAGCAAAAAGTTGTTTAGAGTCGGTGAAAGACCATGCTGGTGCAGCTTCTCAGAAAGAATTTTGATAGAAACTGAATCAAAAGCCCCCTTTATATCTAGGAAAACTGATGCCATCTGCTCTTTGCTAGCATAAGCCATTTGAATTTCTGTTGAGAGCAACGCAAGACAATCGTTCGTCCCTTTGCCTTTGCGGAAACCAAATTGTGTATCTGACAGTAAGCCATTTGCTTCAACCCAATTATCGAGGCGAAACAAGATCATTTTCTCGAACAACTTTCGGATACAGGACAGCATCGCAATCGGTCGATACGAGTTGTGGTCGGAGGCTGGTTTTCCTGGTTTTTGAATGGCGATGACCTTCACTTGCCTCCAGTCATGAGGGACAATATTACCCTCAAGAAACTTATTAAATAAATTCAACAAGCGTCTCTTGGCAGAGTCTGGCAGATTCTTTAAAAAGTTAAATTTGATTCTGTCTGGCCCTGGGGCTTTATTGTTACATGATAAGAGAGCAAGTGAGAACTCCACCATCGAAAACGGTGTTTCGTTCGCGTTATTGTGAGGGGACGCGGCGCGGTAGATCTTCTGTGCCGGGGCGGAATCCGGACAAACCTTCTTGGCAAAATCGAATATCCAACGGTTTGAATATTCCACGCTCTCATTAGTACTGTTTCGGTTTCGTAAGCGTCGGGCCGTACTCCAAAGAGTGCTCATCGATGTTTCTCTCGTTAGTCCGTCGACGAACCGGCGCCAGTAGCTACGTTTTTTGGCTTTTATCAAACTCTTCATGCGCGTTTCCGCCATCGCGTACTGTCGGTAGCTAGCTGGCAGCCCGTCGTCTCGGAAGGTCTTATACGCAGCGGCCTTCTCCGCGTACACGTCTGAGCACTCTTTGTCCCACCATGGATTGGGAGGACGCCCGCGTGAATTCGCGTCTGGTACGCGTTTAGTCTGAGCTTGAATCGCGGTATCGAGAATCAAGCCAGCCAGGAACCCGTACTCTTCCTCCGGAGGAAGCTCTTGTGTCGATTCTACTTTTTCGGATATCGCGGACGCGTAGCTCTTCCAATCAATATTTCGTGTGAGGTCATACGAAACATTGATTGTATTCGGTGGCCCTGAACCGTTAGCAATATTAATTACGATTGGCAGATGGTCGCTGCCGTGGGGATCAGAGACTACCTTCCACATGCAATCTAACCGCAGCGATGTCGAGCAGAGGGACAGGTCTAAGGCGCTCGGACGCGCTGGAGGGGCAGGAATCCGTGTCATTTCACCCGTATTCAAAATAGTCATATTGAAGTTGTCGCAAAGCTCATGGAGTAGGGTAGATCGATTATCGTCATGAAGGCAACCCCATGCCGTGCCGTGGGAGTTGAAGTCACCTAAAACTAGCCTCGGTGCGGGGAGGAGTTCCGCAATATCGCAAAGCCGTCGGTGGCTAACTGAGGCTCTAGGGGGGATGTAGGTGGAAGCAATGCAAAGGTCTTTGCCTTTAATTCTGGTTTGGCAAGCGACAACTTCAATGCCTGGTGTCGAGGGGAGGTCGATCCGATTGAAAGAATAGCACTTTTTGATCCCCAAAAGTACTCCTCCGTAAGAGTCTTCTCGATCCAAGCGAATAATATTAAAATCGTGGAAGTGTAGGGTTATTTCTGAAGTGAGCCATGTCTCGCATAGGGCAAATGCATCGCATTTCAAATTATTTAGTAAGATTTTAAACGAATCGATTTTCGGGATAATGCTTCTGCAATTCCACTGTAGAACAGTGATTAAATCCTTGACCTCGTTCGATGAATTAGCCATCGAAGGATACAATCGCTGAAAGAAGGGGCCATTTCGCAGTGAACTGCATCAAAAATGTTTTTACTGCGGGGAGAAAGCTTATCAAGATACTTTTAAGGGGGTCAGAAATGTTTAACGCTGTAAGAATACGGTCCACAATGTCAGAGAAATTTATTAAGCCAGCACTGTTTTCTTTCTCTGGCTGAGATATGGGAACACTTGGGGTTTTTGATGTTCCTGGAAGTGCTGGGAACTCCTTTTCTGAGCTCAGGTTACTGAGACCGGGAGCGACTTGCTTCGGTTTTGCACCAGTACTTCCTTGAGTAGTTATTTTAGGGGGACCATGAAGAGACACCTTCTGGCCTTTACGACGAAGCTTGGAAGAAGAAATGTTCTTCCTTTTTCTACTACTTCTAGGCACAGCAGAAGATGTTCCCTCCTGGGGTTCATCACAGTCGCCTTCGTCGGTAGACAAGTTGGTAAAGATGTTCGTAGAGACAGGTGGCGTAGCTATCTTAAGCATTTCTGCAAAAGATCGCTTAGAGCGTCCCTGAAGGGAACGCTTAAGATTTTCCTCGCGCTGTTTGTACGTGGGACATGAAGGGAGATCATGTGGGTTTCCCCCACAGTAGAGACACTTTTCGACATCTCTACCACAGGAATCATCCGCATGATTCCCACCGCATTTCCCACAGCGGGCTTTATTGCTACAATGGGAGGCTGTGTGTCCCAATTGTTTGCAATTAGTACAGTTCATGACCCGCGGCACAAAGAGGCGAACAGGTAGACGAACCTTGTCAAAGAGGAGGTAATTGGGCAGGGCAGAGCCGGCGAAGGTCACCCGATAAGAGTCTGAGTTGACGTATATTTTCTTGCCGTCAGCTGCGACTGATGCTGAATGCAAACGTTTGCATTCCAGTATCTTCACTGGCTTAAGCATGGGGTCTTTGAAACAGCCAGTCCCATATTTTAGCAGGTCCTCGCAATTCAGACTCGAATCGGAAACGACCCCACTGACTTCAACCCTGCTAGCTGGAATATAAACCCGGTACTCCTTCGTAAAGGGCTCGTAGCCAGCAATATCGTTTGCCTGAGTAGAACTGTTAACCACCACCCGAAGCTTATCAGGGCGAATTTTCGATATTTCTGTCACGGCCGAATACCGATCTGTCAGAACTCGAGAAATCTGCAACAGATTCAAACACTTTTTTTCTTTGGTCCGGAAGAAGATCACAAATGGCCCGGTGGCCGAGCTCGGATATACCTTGAGCCGGGGAGCCGATTTTATTTCGACGTCCATCTCACCTTGAGATGAACCGCCGTCAGGGGAAGTCATTTTTGCACGGGCCTATTGCCCAGTGCACGTTATTAAGACAACCAAGAAGGGGAAACGAAAACTAATACTTAGCTTGTGTATGTAACGGTATCCAGACGGCTTACTAAAAGAACACTGCTTCACTTCACTGACCGGCTAACGGTACTCAGAAACAGAAACACAAAAGAAGGGAAAAATAATGAAACCTCAACTAGGCGTAGAGTGTGCCAATAACCTTGAACGCGGATTAACACTATTTGTCGCTATAGAGTGTACGGACCGATGACAAAAGACTTCTATCTCGACTGAGTGCTCGATAACGAATGATGAAGACTTTGTCACAAAAAGCCACTTTGCATACTTTGTTTGACAAATGACAAATCCTACAAAAAATGTTGTAGGAGTGATTTTTACAAAATTAATCAAATTTTTTAATAAAAATATTGAAAAAAATCTTCATCGACTCCTACACTGAAAAAAATCTTTTTTAAAAATTTAAGGTCGATTTACAAAAAATCCATCTTTGATTTGAATGAAATGTTGTTTCAAGATAAGTAATTATGCTCCCTACCTATCGTTACCCTTCTTCGGAAGGTGTAAACCTGTCCTGGTGCCCAGGTGGGACCTTAAGCAGTCCTGGCACGATGGCCCACCGGCGAGACAGGTGGTTGGCGTAGGCCCTATAAGCCACCCCTTAAAAAACCCATATAACGAACAATACAGAAGAGAATACGTCCCAGAATAATCGGCAACGACCCAGGTGACGAATAAAGGATCACGATTGGAAACTCGGAACATGGAACTGCAGATCGCTCGGCTTCGCAGGATGTGACAGGATAATCTACGACGAGCCACACCCCCGCAACTTCGATATCGTGGCGCTGCAGGAACTTTGCTGGACGGGACAGAAGGTGTGGAAAAGCGGGCATCGAGCGGCTACCTTCTACCAGAGCTGTGGTACAACCAACGAGCTGGGAACCGGCTTCATAGTGCTGGGCAAGATGCGCCAACGTGTGATCGGGTGGCAGCCGATCAACGCAAGGATGTGCAAGTTGAGGATCAAAGGCCGTTTCTTCAACTATAGCATCATCAACGTGCACTGCCCACACGAAGGGAGACCCGACGACGAGAAAGAAGCGTTTTACATGCAGCTGGAGCAGACATACGACGGTTGCCCTCTGCGAGACGTGAAAATAGTCATCGGCGACGTGAACGCACAGGTAGGAAGGGAGACAATGTACAGACCGGTGATCGGGCCTAACAGCCTGCATTCCGTATCAAATGACAACGGCCAACGATGTGTGAACTTCGCAGCCTCCCGTGGAATGGTAATCCGAAGCACCTTCTTCCCTCGCAAAGATATCCACAAAGTCACCTGGAGATCACCGGACCAAGTAACAAAAAATCAAATCGACCACGTTCTAATCGACGGTAGATTCTTCTCGGACATCACAAACGTCCGCACTTATCGCAGTGCGAATATAGATTCGGACCACCACCTGGTTGCAGTATGCTTGCGCTCAAAACTTTCGACAGTGCATAGCTCTCGTCGAAGCCGAACGCCGCGGCTAAACATCGAGCGGCTACAAGATGGCAGAGTGGCTCAAGAATACGCGCAGCAGTTGGAAGTGGCACTACCAACGGAAGAGCAGCTAGGCGCAGTTGCCCTTGAAGATGGCTGGAGAGATATCCGATCCGCCATAGGTAGCACCGCAGCCACTGCACTAGGTACGGTGGGCCCGGACCGAAGAAGCGACTGGTACGACGGCGAATGCGAGCAGTTAGTTAGAGAAGAATGCAGCATGGGCGAGAATGCTGCAACACCGCACGAGGGCGAACGAGGCGCGATATAAACTGGCACGGAACAGGCAGAACTCGGTTTTCCGGACCAAAAAGCGCCAGCAGGAAGACCGAGATCGCGAAGCGATGGAGCAGCTGTACCGCGCTAAAGACACACGGAAATTCTACGAGAAGTTGAACCGCTCGCGCAGGGGCCACGTACCACAGGCCGACATGTGCAGAGATACAAACGGGAATCTTCTCACGGACCAGTGTGAGGTGATCCAGAGGTGGCGGCAGCACTACGAAGAACACCTGAACGGCGATGCAGCAGACGACGAGGATGGCACCTGGGAGCACGCGCGGAAGACATTACACTACCGGCTCCGGATCTCCAAGAAATCCAAGAGGAGATTAGCCGGCTCGAAAATTAATAAAGCCACTGGGGTTGACCAAATACCAAGCGAGCTACTAAAACACGGTGGCGAGCCACTGGCTAAAGCACTGCACTGGGTGATTACCAAGATTTGGGAGGAGGAGATTTTACCGGATGAGTGTATGGAAGGTGTCGTGTGTCCTATCTACAAAAAGGGCGACAAGCTGGATTGCTGTAATTACCGAGCAATCACCCTGCTGAACGCCGCCTACAAGGTACTCTCCCAAATACTATGCCGTCGACTATCACCAATTGCAAGAGAGTTCGTGGGGCAGTACCAGGCGGGTTTCATGAGCGAACGATCTACCACGGACCAGGTGTTCGCCCTTCGTCAAGTACTGCAGAAATGCCGCGAGTACAATGTGCCCACACATCATTTGTTCATCGACTTCAAAGCCGCATACGACACTATCGATCGAGATCAGCTATGGCAGATTATGCACGAGTACGGATTCCCGGACAAACTGACGCGATTAGTGAAGGCGATGATGGATCGGGTGATGTGCGTAGTACGTGTCTCAGGGACGCTCTCGAGTCCCTTCGAATCACGCAGAGGGTTACGGCAAGGTGATGGTCTCTCGTGTCTGTTATTCAACATCGCGCTGGAAGGTGTAATAAGAAGAGCAGGGATCGACACGAGTGGTACGATTTTCACAAAGTCCGTTCAGCTACTTGGCTTCGCCGATGACGTTGATATTATTGCACGAAACTTTGAGAAGATGGAGGAAGCCTACATCAGACTGAAAAGAGAAGCCAAGCGCGTCGGACTTGCCATCAACACGTCGAAGACAAAGTACATGATAGGAAGAGGTTCACGAGAAGAAATTGAGAACTGCCAGCTTCGAGTTTGCATCGGTGGCGACGAAATCGAGGTGGTTGAAGAGTTCGTGTACTTGGGCTCACTGGTGACCGCCGACAATGATACCAGCAGAGAGATTCGTAGACGCATCGTGGCAGGAAATCGTGCTTACTTTGGCCTCCGCAAGACACTTCGGTCGAACAGAGTTCGCCGTCGTACGAAGTTGACCATCTACAAGACGCTGATTAGACCGGTAGTTCTCTACGGGCACGAGACCTGGACCATGCTCGTGGAGGACCAACGCGCACTTGGTGTCTTCGAACGGAAAGTGCTGCGTACCATCTACGGTGGAGTGCAGATGGAAGACGGCACATGGAGACGGCTAATGAACCATGAGTTGCACCAGCTGTTGGGGGAGCCGCCCATCTGTCATACCGCGAAAATCGGACGACTACGGTGGGCCGGGCACGTAGCCAGAATGTCGGACAATAGCCCGGTGAAAACGGTTCTCAATTGCAATCCGACCGGTACAAGAAGACGTGGCGCGCAGCGAGCACGATGGATCTACCAGGTGGAAGACGATTTGCGGACCCTTCGCAGACTGCGTGGCTGGCGACGCGCGGCCATGGACCGAGTGGAATGGAGGAATCTTTTGTATACGGCACAGGCCACTTCGGCCTTAATCTGTTAATAAATAAAAAAAAAACCTATCGTCAAAAATTCAAGTTGGGCGCTTTCAGAGAAAAATTATTTGAAAAAAAATTTTCCTTGCCCAAACTAATTTTTTTCAGTGTATTTTAATCGAAAACTAAACTAATGAAAATCATAATCAGAATCCAATTTCCCAACTGCTAGTTGACTGATATATGCAAAAAGTACCAGTAACGAATTTGGTATATATTCATAACAAACTTGAATGAAAACTGGAAGAATAGAAGACTGTAAAACTGGAAGACTGCAGTTCAGTTGTTCATCTCAAAAATGATAAATTTTATGAAACAATTGACAAACTTTTCTAAAATTTAGTTTATATCTGATGGAACAGCAGCACAATATAAAGATAAGAACAACTTCGCAAGCTTGTTTAGATTTCAGTCAAATTATGAATTAAGCTCTGAATGGCATTTGTTTGCAACATCCCATGGAAATGGACCCTGTGATGCTATTGCACAGTGATCGGAAACGCGAAAAATGTGAACTTAATTCACTAGATGCCAAACCATCGAATATATTCACAAGGTGTCTTTGGAGGAATTGTTCGTATGAGTATTTCCCACCATCTGATAACAATTAAAATTAGGCGTGGCTTACTATGATCGAACTAAAAAAATTAACTTTTTATACTGACGAGATAGAACGTTGGTGTCTTTGACAAAGTTTTAGGAATGCTCATAGTGAAGAATTTTGTTAAAGAACTTGAGATTGTAGGAATAAAGGTTATCGATTTATAAGGCGTTTTCTATGACAACCCCATTAAATCTAGTTTTTTTTTAATATAACTTTTTTATTGTGACTTTTCGTGCAAACACAAATGTTGATGCCAATCGTCAATTTTCGCATTCTACTAATTAATACCTTTCAAATGACATCCATATTGATGGTGGTTTTAAGTGGTTTATGGTAACCGGAAGCCGCCATATTTGATTTCAAAATGGCGCAAATCGTCAATTTTCGCATTCTATTAATCAATTCCTTTCAAATGACACCCATATTGATGGTGGTTTTAAGTGGTTTATGGTAACCGGAAGCCGCCATCTTGGATTTCAAAATGGCGCCGATCGTCAATTTTCGCATTCTACTAATCAATACCTTTCAAATGACACCCATATTGATGGTGATTTTAAGTGTTTTATGGTAACCGGAAGCCGCCATCTTGGATTTGAAAATGGTGCCAAAAAATTTTTTTTTGATTTTTTTTCGTAAAATTTAATAAATAATGGTATGACATCCCTTTGTAAGATTTAAATTCATTATGACATGTCTATTTGAGTATATATTAGTTTGGAATCTTCGATGATATTAAAAACTTCAAATCTTTGCTCCCACGTTTATAAAATCTGAAATATTCAGGTATAAGTGAAAATAATACTTGTAATTGAATATCGAATCAAGAATTTCCAAAATTGTAATAAAAAATTTTTTTTGCTGATTTTTGTATGGAAAAGGTAAAAAAACACGATAAAGTAAGCTTACCCTATTCATAGGGTTCTGGAGTGCCACGCACCAAACCTGCTCAGCTTTATTATGCATAGTTTAGAGAGTTAAAAAAGTGCCTGTTCGTGCATTTTGGTTTGCACCTTCCTTTCTTCTACGTAGTTAAAGTTGGTGTAAAAAATGTAAAAATCTTCAATAACTTTGAAACAAATGGGTATTTTTACATACAGTCTTCGACAATATTATGTAGTTTTGATACCTACACATTTGTGTTGAATACAGTTTGCACGAAAAGTCACAATGAAAAAAGTTATATTAAAAAGCTTGATTTGAAGAGGTTGCCATAGAAAACGCCTTATAAATCGATAACCTTTACTCCTACAAGCTCAAGTTTTTCAACAGAATTTCATAATGAACATTCCTAAAACTTTGTCGTAGACACCAACTTTCTATCAGTATAAAAAGTTATTTTTTTTAGTTCGATCATAGTAAGCCATGCCTAATTTCAATTGTTATCAGATTGTGGGGAATATTCATACGAACAATTCATTCAAAGACACCTTGTGAATATATTCGATGGTTTGGCCGCTAGTGAATTAAGTCCACGTTTTTGGCGTTTCCGACCACTGTGTATTGGTGGCACTTTCAGCGAATGGAAAAAAGAGCCAGTCTTGCTCGCGACTTTGGAAATACCATAACAACTCCCCGAGATAACTTGGCAGTTGAACAAAATGATAAAAATATCACAAAATTAATTTTCTGCTACATATTCATCGAACAGTACTACAAAATATCAGAAGAACTCGAAGAACTGTATAATAAAGCCAAAACAATATCTGGCACTCAGAAATTCCGCAGTTTTGTGCCTATTCCTGGGGGCAAAGTAGAGGCGAAAAGATATACTAATTCAGAAGATGAACCAAACATATTTTCCTTCTATAGAAACAATACAAAATAGCATGGATGAAGATAGTTTTAAGACAAATGTTATATATAAAAATAAATAAATAAGTATGTAAAATCCAATACATAATGTTGTGGTGGGTATTCATTTCCCTGATCCTTCCTTAGAACTAAACTAGAAAATAAAGAAGTTGTAATGGAATATATGTTCAATGACATAAACTTTTTTTTATTTCGATTATAGAGGTTTTAACCTTAAGGTCATTCACCTCTTCGGGTTAGAAAAATCTTTTATGAAAATTTTCCAACCATATGTGCGGAGTCGGGATTCGAATCCAGGTGCGCTGTGTACAAGGCAATCAATTTACCAACTAAGCTACGCCCACCACCATGACATAAACGCTTTTTGATGCGATTAGATTAAATTAGACAACGCTTCTTTCAAACTGAGTTTTATTGAATTCTGAGTTTATTATGACTTACATTGGTTTAGTTTTCGATAAAAATAAACTGAAAAAAACCGTTTGGGCAAGGAAATTTTTTTTTCAAATAATATTTTTCCATGAATGTGTCCAACTTGAATTTTTGACAGTAGTTAGAAAATATAATTACCTATCTTGGAACAAAATTTCATCCAAATCAAAGATTTTTTTGTAAATCGACTTTAAATTTTTAAAATCAATTTTTTTTAGTATAGATGGTGATGAAGTATTTTTTCAATACTTTTATTTAAAAAAACTACAAGGGGCAGCCTTATGGGGTTGCACGAACTGTAGACGTAGGACTATACTACTTGATGTAAAATATTTAGTGTGTGGGAAAAAACACCCGGACCGGTGAAGAAAAATCAAATTTTAGACAATATAATCACATCTCATGTATAGGACAAGCTTTCTAGTTGCTCTCAAACAGATCCTAAAAGTTCAAACACCCATGGATAACCCCAAGTTTGTAGATGTGTTTTCGATGCCACAGGACTGTAAATATTACGTCATGAAAATTCAATTCTTCCGTGACCATTTTTTTTTGCCTACAAAATGCCTTGCGTGTATGCAAAGCTCATGATTTGTTGGGTATTAGCATTGATCGGAAAATGCTTTCCAACGCTGCGCATTGGAATTTTGCAGGTCACCAGAAGCTGTTCATTTTACCCACTTGCTATAAACATGTCTTATTTTTGGACATGTTTAGAAATCAAGAATCATGTTTGAAAAAATATGTTTATGACGAATTATTTTTACCAGATATGTACAAAACATGTCTAACAAGAAACATATAAGGTGATTGTAATATCTCATTCACTTATTAGTTAGAAAATAATGACATTGCTTTGCACATTCGCTCCAAACATTGAACCCAAGCGCACAATGCAAAATGAGTCAACGCTGATGATGATGGGTAGAGCGAAAGAGACAACTAGTACCACCACGACACTATTAGCGCGTTTCACCAAAATTCCACGCGGCCTTTCCCGATTGAAAGAAACGGCCGCGCTTAGCCCATCTGTTATAATGTCGTGATTTTGCATAGCGAAGGGCTGAATGATTTTGTTCCAAAAACAGCCCTGCGTTATGCAACACTTTGTGCAGGTTGATTATACCAGTTGCAAGTGGGGCCAAATTCAACAAGTTCCGTAAAATTCCTTTTAAATTACAGAATTGATAAAATTGCTTAGATGAGCTAAACTAATTAATCAAATCCTGTTTTAAAAACTGTCCTTGCGTTTAAACCAAAATGGGAAGCTTATTACTACCACTACATTACTTAATTTCAAGCGCAAATAGCAAATACATGTGCTAGTTAAGTTAATACAGCGGCATTTAGGAAGCAGTTGGAGCGGTCGCCTGTTGGACGACACAGGGTAACGTCCCTCCACAGCCAGTGTAACGGACTTCTAGCTCAGCTACACTGGCTGTAAAAAACACAGCGCAGTGATCTGCTTCGCCAGCCGTTCAACAGGGAACTGAGCGTGTCTGACCAAGTCCGTTCTTTAAATAGTCGATGATGACGTCATTCATAGAAGCGTTGCGCGCTAGGTACACCAAACCGTCGTACAGGGCTTGGGAAGCGCTATCTTCTGTGTGTTAATGCGCGATATTTTGACAAGGTTGTATATTATTTAATTTTTTAATGCTATGATATCAAAAATCTTTGGGTTTATCTATTGGAATCTATTCTTAGAAGTATTTCGGGGCGATTTGCGCAAAAAATTTGAAAATTTATCTTGAGATGGCAGAATTATATGCGTTTAAAATTGGACCACTTTTCGTTACATACCATTTTTGTAGAATTTGCAGAGTGCACCCCCATATCGAAAACAAAGACGTAGTCCTACGTCAAAAATGACATGATTAGAAAATCACTCCTTCAACATTCTTTTGAAGGATTTGTCATTTTTAGACTATAGCCATTTGAAACAGATTGGTACAAATAGGTGGACCCTTTTCAAAAGACAGTTTAGATCATTTTTGGAAAAACAATGTATGCAAAGTGACTGAGTTCTTTGAGGGGAAGTGGCAGCACTGGCGAATGGCTCGGACGTGTTGTTGTTAACGTCCAATATTTTTCAAACTTATCCAGTTATTTACAGTATATTCAACATGAAAATGAACACTTTAAACCGTTGACAACGGTTTAAAGTGTTTAATATAACATTCCACTAAGTCGCTCAAAACAGTGCTTTTGTTAAAGTGATGAAAATGAAGTCAATCGTTTAGTACATCGTTTGTCCTGTTAAGTTACGTGTTTGTAAGTTGAAATATAGCGAGAAAGGTGTAATTTTGCTCAGATTTATCGTCACAAATTTGCCATTGAAGTATGTGATGCAAGCCGCCAAAAATACGCCTACAGCGCTATCCTGACCTGAGCAGCTGAGGCAACAATTTCACGGAAGGAGGAGAATTATTTGCAGAAATCACATGAATTTATTTATTCAGAACTGGTGAGATCGCTGCATGTCATTTTTAATGCTTATATAATTTCCCAAATATTTTCCTTTTTGTAAATACGTGCCAGAGTCAAAAAAAACACTTTTTAATTCTGCAGTGGCGGCGCTAGGCTTTTTGCCGCTCGGGGCTAAAAGTTAAACTTGCCGCCCCCTTACATATTTCCGACTAACCAAACTATCTCATCAATAGAGTTTTCCCAGGTGGTGCATATATTGCATCTAAAAGTATTAGTAGCTTTGTGGTAGCGTTGCGTATTAATCACGGTGAGCAAAGTGAGGTTACAACTCTGTTCACAAGGTCGCACTTAACCGTTATGTGCCCGACAGCGAACTCCTTTGCAGATTTTAATTCATGAAATTCCAGTACTCTTTCCCAAATCGTAAATTGCAACTCAGTGACATCTTAGAATAATACCAAGCATTTCTTTTGTGGGGAAAAACGAATGCTACAGTGATCGGGGGTTTAAGGAAGGGCTTTTGGATTTTTCAAATCCGTAACAGCCCGGCAGGGTCCCCGAGTACCCCCAAAATCGATATACTCGTAGCTATGGCATTTTTTCTCCAATACAGATTTGAATGTTTTCAATTCCAGAACTCAACCACTTTTATAATCTGTAAAAATGCATCTGGTTCACGGTTATTCGGATTTCTGAAGGTATGTTCCAATAATGGGATATGAAATGTATAATAATATAATTGACCCTGCAACGCTCTTTCCGGAGCAGGTACCCGCAAGGCCGTGAGTGACCGTTCCGAGGTCAAATCGAACCCTCCGAAATAATTCCAACAACTCTGCAATGAAGTTATTTTTTACATGTCTTCAAACTTTAGTGATCTCTTGGTACTCTATATTGATGGTTTCGATTTTAACTTAACATCAAATTTATTTTCAATTATAGCTGTAAGAATCCATTATTTTGATTCCTTATTTGTGAGACATAAACTGCACTTTCACCTTTATTCTTCCTTTTGTTAACTTCAGGCCATTATATTTTTTTCTTCTCAAAAATAGTTAAGTTATTAATAAAGGATTTTTGAAAAACAACTTTCGCTTTCATTTGCTAAGATCGTTACGTTTGAGGTTCAGTTTCAGATATATATTGTTTTGTTCCGTCAGATCCGTCGAACTTCAACATCATCTCTTAATCTTTTACAGTCGCCAAAACAATATGAATTCAAACGTTTCACACGAACTTAACGTTTATCGCGAATAATGTACAATGATAATCACTAATAGATGGTTATGTTGAGCAGCATTTGCCGCCCCTAAATTTTGCCGCTCGGGGCGGCTGCCTTCTTCGCCCCCCCCCCCCCTTAGCGCCGCCACTGTAATTCTGGAAGTACGAATATATTGCAAATATCCAATTGATACGTGAATGTATTCGCGCGGGGCTTATTGTATATGAAGGCGGCCTCAGAATGTACGTGTAGGAACAGGCATTCTTAAAATGGATCGTTGGATGTACAGTAGAACTATCGCCTTTCATTTCCAGGGATAAACATGTGTACATCTATCGGTGAAAACAAATCTATTATGACATAGATGCAGACAAGTTTCTTCCATGACATACACACACACAACAAAGTATGTTTTTGTGACAAAGTCTTCATGCACAGAAAGTTTCATTAAAATCAGAGAGGGTGCTGCCAACTCTGAATACGCTTTAGCGCGAAATTCGTGAAATGAAAATAAATAAATGAATAAATGAATAAATTAGAAATCCCCTTTATTACACTAGGATATCAAGCACAATGCGTCTCCATCAAATGAATAATTTCTGGAGACGCTTGGTTAGTGGTTAAAAAATTACCTTGCCAAAACGCTCCCAAGGTACTCATTCGATGGAGACGCATGGTGTAGACCCTAAGTCGAAAATGTTTCTATGATTTAACTTATGAACTAGCCTAGACCCTCTATTAAAGCATCGATCAAACGATTGAACGCTTTCTATGACACATTTGCGTGTTCCACGGTTCACTTAACATATGAATAGTTCATTCGATTGTATGCTATCATGTCTTGGCTCTTTGCAAGAAGTACTATGCTAAGACACTTCGTTTTCCGTATCACCCACTGATTGATAAATCGATCGATTGCAGCCATAATACGTACGTACGGAGCTAACATGTAAACATGTTTTTTCGCATTGTAATAACAGTGACATGCAAAACAGTCTCCCATATGAAGGAGGAAGAAAATTTGTTTTTACATCCGTTTCCATACTACATCTGTGCACGTCGGAAGCAGCCTTGGAAGTGTCTTTTATAATGCAGTAACAGCTGCAAGTAGTACTGGCGTGTGTTAAGATTGGTTCGTGTCGGTTGGGTAATGATAGGCATCACATCAAATCGATATTGTCGGATAATTGACGGGTGTTTTTTCATATTGATTGGGGAAAATATTTCCAATGATTTTGGTTATACGTTTGGTTCAGGCATCCGGAATCAAAATATATTGGCTCAAACGGCATGCATGATTATGAAGATTTATTTGTAATCATAACACATCGAAAAGTTGAACAAAGACGGAATAGTATGATTTGATTACTGATGAGATTGGAATATTACATACAACTTAAAAATAGGAAATAATCGTCTAAAGTCAGAGGAATAAATCAAGTGAATTGGATTGAAAAAGCTTATAAATAACTTCGATACACTCTGAAAAATGGGCAAAAAAATAATTCATATAAAGATTTGGATCCCACTCAAACCGCATTGATTAATTGTGTTGTGTCTCAGCGAAATCCCAAGTTCACATCGTGGGAAAAAATAAACCGTAATGCTCATTTCCATAACTCAGAATACCTTCTTCTTTGGATGTACCATATTTCTCAAGAGCCGTTCCAACCCAGAATCCCAAAAGCGGTACCGCCAAACGATTCAGTATATAAATAACGATCCTTCCGTATCTGGCGCCAGTGAACCGAACCTTCATTCTTTTGATCTGAAGGTAGATTGTATCAAGCATAATAATTCATACGCTCGAAGAGCATTACTCGCGTTCGGTGCTGGTAAGACCCGTTTATTTTTCAAAATTCCCCAACATCGTGCCTTGTTAGGTTCATCCGAATGTTTCACATTTTAAAGGTATCATACAGTACCTAATAAAATCTTCTCCGACATTTTTGGGACATACTCCGATTACCACGTTATTTGGCACAACTTCAGCAAAGCGCTTACCGTAATCCGATGACACGTAACCTCGGAGGAACCAAAAGGACAGAAAATAAACGTGAAAGCTTTTTTTCTCAATCCTCGAATCGGAAAATCACGAAAAACCACCGCCAACCCGGTGATGGCGGAGACGTACGGTGCCAACTAGGTTATTCTGTTACCGTTTTGAGTGAGAGGGGTACATGGGGAATTAAATAAAAGCGAATGGTAGCTGCTTTGCGCTACAGGGATCAAAACAAAGATTTGCGAAATTCTCTATTGCGCGGTACGAAGCCGCAGGCTAGCGAAAATATGTGAAGTGTTAGCAGCGAACGTTTTCTCCGATTTATACCGCTGATTGTGGGCTTGACTAGAGGGTGAGGAACGAGCTTATGTAGTACGGTGCAAACTTTGTTTTTTTTTTTTTTTCATTTCGCGTTGATGAATCAAGTGAAGCCCGGGGTTGCATCGTATTCTGCTAGCTTGAATCGGGGCGTGAAAGGATCGGACTACTTTATCGGTTAGAAAATGTTTAGAATTGGAATTGGAACGAATAAATTTTGTTTGTGAAACTGTTAAAGCTTCTCAAGTCTTCGAAGTTTTTAATTTAGCTTAACTACATTTTATAGCTCGTGAACGAATTATTTCAATGCAAAAATGCGAGAACTTTGCTATAAAAGATCTGCGAACGATCTTCTGGCGTATTATCACTTTAAGATAGCCTAATCACTCGTTATATAATATTATTTAAAAGTTTTGTTCAGTGTTCTGAATTAGTTTTGTTACACAGAAATTACGAAACCAGCTCATTGTTTTAGTGGCATATCATTGCTTGAAGTGTTGTTTTCTTTTGATTGTAGTATACTAAAAATTACTATATTTGATTTATAACTAAAATTTTGTATAACTGGATGAAGTATGGTATCTATTGTTAAATTTTATAGTTTAGAGATGTTATCGATATCTCACAACTTCTTTTCCTTTATCTCCTTTCGTTCATCTCCTTTTTGTGTGCTAAGTTTTGTGATTTGTATTTACTTGAAATAGTCTATTTGTCTAGACCACCAGAGCGCATCAGAAGCTCAAAAGATGAAGCTTCCAAACAACAACCATCAATATGTATGCTGATTCCGTTTCCATTGTCAACATCCCACAACTCACTCACAAAAGTGGTAAAGCGTATCCTTGAACTCGGAAACCAAACCCGATAACATCAAACCAAGAAACTAATTCCTTCTGACAAAACCCTCCACCTTCACCAAGAGCGAAATAAACGCGGGCGCCGATAAATTATTCATGATTTCCATTCGCGACTTTACCTGTTCCCACCGTTCCGATATGATGGATTAAGCCCGACTTCGAACTTGACATTCAACCTTTGGAACGCACTCGCACCGATCGAATGTACCGAAAAAAGGCTAACAACCAAGCAGAAAGTCGTTCCACGAAGACATTCGATGACGACGACGACGACGTCGAGAAAAATAATTTCAAACAAATCAATTTTCCTCTCGATGCCGGAAATAGTAAACATCAATTGATCACTGTCGGAAGGGTGGCACTTCAAAGTCAAAGGTATGTATTGCGAAGAAAATAATCACATTTAACATCCGCTGCTGATCTTCGCTCGGGGGAAATATTGCCGAGTATCACTCGGCTGTGTGATTTGCAGCTAACGGGTTGGGGAATTTGAAAAATGAAGCTGAGTGCGCTGCAACGTGGGCTGGTTGCATTTTTGCTGTGTTCAAGACGATAGTAAACAGAGGGAAAAGCAATTGTTGGATCGAATTGCTTTCCACGGGAGCAGTGAACTGACGGATAGTGCTCGAACGAGCAGCACTGGGGAAATGTAGCGGTACTCGGACCATTTCCCCGGCCATTATCAGTTTGATTGATTTCAGCAGTTAGAGCTAAGCCCTTTTACAATGACATTTATGAATATTAGTATTGGGTACCAGATCTCTGCTGAAACGTTTTGTAAAATTGTAAAGAAAGCGAGCTAGTTATAAGAGACTCTTGTACAGGCTTCTTTTTTATTTAGCCTGGAACTTTCACAAAAATGTGTATACCCTAATAACAACATGACACAGAACTTGGATAGCATTTAACTCGAATCAACGGACTCATTTCATCTGCTCCGATTGAAATTTTCAACGCATCTTGTAAACTGTATTATTCGAAGAAGTACGAACTTGTGGAATAATTGAAAACTTGAATTGTTTATAAATTTACATTTTGATGCTTTAACGGCATTACAATTTTCCTAAGATGCCTGAAAAGTCATGTTTCATGCACAAGAAAGGTTTAGAAACTCGGGCTTTAGCCCGCTTGGTTTCAAAAATTCATTGTGGTCGACCCAGTTGACCTATTTTAACGATTAAATCAGCAATGAAATCGGCAAGAGATACAGGTTCATCGTGATGTTTTCCGATCCGTAAAGTCGCATTTTCGTTTATTTTTGTTATGAATTGTTTATAACAACATGGAAAAATAATTCTCCCGGACCTTTCATTCATTCGAAAGAAAACCTTATATACTACTTGCAGTCTTTGACAAGATGCCGTCGAGAAAATGGCCCACCATTTGTAACTAAGTTATTTCGAACTGAACGTCGCCGCGCACGGATTTCGAACAATTTATTGAAGGCATAAATAACTTGCGTTACCGCGAACCCGCATGGGTTAACATGGTTGTTGTAGCTATGTCATTTCGTTAAATTCAAAGATAATTGCAAAATAAGCAAATATTTGTAAATCGTGCCATAATTTCGTGTGTCCATCGGGTCTTGTTGACGCTGCTTGCTGCTGCGTATTGAGATCCTCTTCTTTGGTGGTAAAACATAGGGTGCGCCGTCTGCCACACCTTGGGGGTCGTTCGGTTCGTCTTCTCTTGCATTTTCGTTCACGTCCATGTCGTCGTCGGTACTGCATTCATGATGTTCACGGTCCGATGTTCTTGTTTGTTTCTTGTACTTACGGGTCGCTGTTGTTAATCCATCGTCATCGGTGTTTGATTCTTTATTGTTGGTGTTGGTTGTTGATTTAGCGGTATTTGGTGTAATGATGTTACTTCGCTGTTTGAAATGGCAGTTGGTTTGGTGTTGTATACTGCCTGGTCCGCAGTCGTTGGTTTAACAACCGGTTGTGGTTTAGCATACGATGACGTTATACCGGTTGTGGTCGTAGCAGGTGGATTTTCTTTAGCAGTCTCTGTGCGAGGTTTTCCGTAGTGTAGCGGCTGATCACAATACTGGCATGTAGGAATTTGCCCGTGATTAGTGTTCGTTGAGAATATTGAACACCTCGAGGTGATGTGGATGTGAAAGTCAAGTAAGAGGGAATATGTTTTGTAGGACGCATTCTCACCACACGAACGCCGTTCCGGAGTCCTGGGAAGAAGTTCCTCCAAGTATCTTCCGTAACACTATTCACCTCTCCATATATTGGATTGATTTTTTTTATAACGGAGTCGCTAGTACGTGGTGCCATTTATTTCAATACTGTCAACTCTTTCGCGAAATTTTCATTTCTTAAGAGTGTGAATCTATGCTTAATTTCTTTTTGTAGATCCTGATAGATACATTTCATAGCAGGATCACGAGAACGTTGATATTGACGTCTTCGAACATTCTTCAAGCGAATCAGAAGTTGAAGATCGTCGTCAATAATAAGAATATTAAATTTTTTCTGTGTTGTTGGTACTGATAAATTTCTAGCATCAACTATAGATATACTTAAATTTTGTAATGCCGTATCAATTTCAGCCTTATTTTGTAAATCAAGGGCATGATTAAAATTATTCTCAATATAAGTTTTGTACCTTCCCAATTCGCTTTGTGATAATTGAACACTGAGCTAACGGGATTGGAAACAGCTTCTTGAGAAAGTGAAAAAGTTACTGGAAGATGACCAGAATCAAAGTCAGCATGTGTAATAAATTCGCTACAAATGTGACTTTGATCTGTCAAAACCAAATCAATTGTTGATGGATTCCTTACAGACGAATAGCATGTAGGACCATTCGGGAACAAAATTGAATAATAACCAGCAGAGCAATCATTAAAAAGTAGTTTACCGTTGGAATTGCTTTGAGCATTATTCCAGGCTCGGTGTTTGGCGTTAATATGACTGATTATGAAGACTTTCGACTGATTTCTTGTAAGTTTTTGTAAGTCTGCTTTCAAGAAATTAATTTGCTCGCCAGTGCACTGAAAATGCAAATAGGCTACAGCAATAAAAATGATACCAAGATCAGTTTTAACTTCGATACCCAAACTCTCGATCACCTTGGTGTCAAGAGACGGCGTAACGGAATGTTTGATCCTGCGATTAACCGCTATTGCGATTCCTCCGCCGAATCCAACAATTCGTTCAAATCGATGAATAACAAAATTAGAGTTATCCTTCAATTTAATATTTGGTTTTTAAAAAGTTTCGGTCACAACGGCTATATGCACATTATGTATCCTCAAGAAGTTGAAAAATTCGTCTTCGCACGTTTTTCCGTTTCGAGCATTCCAATTTAATAAATTTAAATGATTATTTAAAGTCATTGTTAAACTTTAATTTCATTACAATTTTGTTAGCAAATTCCCACCCCGTTTGAAAAGCTTCAAACATGGAGGTAGAATTCAACATGGCAATCATCATAGGTAACATATGGTCTTGCAAGTATTTTAATTTTTCTTCCGTTACGCTACCTGGATCCATTGGACTAAAGGAGGCGTTGGGTGCAAACGAGTTTGTAGGCGTGGTAACGGTAGCCGTTATTTTGGCCTTGTTACCTGCCACTGAAGCATAAGATGACACACCATTGTAGGATGGCGCGACGGAGGTAGAAGTAGTTGTTAATCTATTTTGAATCGGATTAACACGTTCGGACGTGTTTTCTTGAAGTGTACCTGAAGAAGTAGGTACATTTTTTATTTGTTGTTTTTGTTGTCTAGAACGAGAATTTATATTTTTTCTCGAACAGGACAACCCCAGAAATTCGATTTATGATTTTCGCTACAATTTGCGCATTTGAAACTTTTTATGGTTTTTTTTTCACCGGAAAGTATCTTTAGTGTGCGATTTATTACCACAGATCATACATTTGGAATCCAAATGACAATTTTTGTGCCGTGCTCAAAGCCTTGGCATCTACGACACTGGGTCAGATTTTGAATTCTGCCCCCATGTCGTCTATAATGTTCCCATTTTACTCGCACGTGGAACATAAAACGAGCTTTTTCGAATACTTTCAAATTATTAACCTCATTACGGTTAAAATGAATTAAATAAAGCTCCTGAATAATTCCAGAGCGTACTGGCGTGTTATCGCCGCTAGCCTTTCTCTTCATAAGAATAACTTGTTAAGGAGAAAAGCCAAGTAAATTTTTCAATTCGTTGGATATTTCATCCAAACTTTGACCTTGAGGTAGCACTTTCAAGACAGCCTTTAGTGGTCTATTTGTCTTGAAATCATATGAATAAAATTTATATAACTTCTCCATAAGATACTGGAGTAGTCGTTTGTGGCCAATCAATTCCTCCGCTGTAACTCGACATTCTCCTCTTCGGCCAATCTGAAAAGAGACTTTCACGTCCGGAAGGAACGTCGAAAGCTCAGTTCGAAAGGCTTTGAAGTCGGAGATATTCACTGTTATAGGCGGAGGTGATTGCGTTTTCTTCTCATTGGCATTATGCGCAATGCGAGGAAATTTAGAAATTTCATCAGCATCACATTCGGATAAATCATCGAATGAGTTGCTGCAGTTAATTGAATTTTCGGGTGGAGAAGATACCCTTTTCCGTTTAGCTTTAATTTTTGGCATACGGCCTTTCTGGGAGGACCCAGGCATGTTGGAAGAATTAAATATTTCTTTAGGTTGAATTGTTCTAGAAAAATGTTTTAGTTTTGAAAAAGACTGACTGAGTAGAAAAAGTAGGTAGTCTTGAAAAAGACTAATTGTTGAAAAAATATAGGTAGCCTTGAGAAAGACTGATCGAGCGAAAATATAGGTAGCCTTGAGAAAGACTGTTGCTGTTGAAAATCTCTAGGAAAACCAGGAGCTATCAAGATTTGTGACCGGTTCGAACGAAGGTTCAAGCCGGTATGTGTCACTCATTGTTTGTTCACGTTTCACACACTAAGTAAAAGGAATCAATTTTTGCCTTTGCAAATAGACCAAGTGGCACGCGGTTAAATTTGATTACTTTCCCTGCTATTGCAGCGGAGCGATTTCTAGCGTCTGGACTGAGCGAGATGAGAAACCGAACTGTATTGTAGCATTGTAATTGCATTGATTGCAATCATTTGATGCATAAATATGTAGATGTCGTTACTTTGAATTCAAAGATAAATGTTGAGTAAATGTTTAACACTTCATCAGCCATGCGGGTTCGCGGTAGCGCAAGCTGTTTACACCCTAAATCCGTTGTTCAAAATCCGTGCGCGACGACGTTCGTCTTGGAATAACTTAGCAAATGGCGGGTCATTTTTTCGGCGGCCTGATGTTAAGTACTTGAAACAGAAGTGAGAAAAAATCGATTGAATCGCGATACCGGAGTTTTCATTATATTTACACCATGTGTGATCTGCTCATGGTTGTGTTCAGTCGAGGCAAGAAAACCAAATTTCCCAAATGGGACAATTTTTGGATAAGACCAAATTGTTGTGCATAAGGACACATGATCTTATTTGGTGCTGGCTGGTTTGGACTTATCTAACTAGCATTAAGTTGATGGTAGTTACTGACTAGGAGAATCCGAAATAGTAAAAAAACCACACTTTAAGAAAACCAAACCGTAGTTTCGATTGCAGAGCACCTCGATTTGTTTTTGGTGTTCGTTTACCGGAGCACCAGTATGAAACGGAACACGAAAATACTAATCTGAACCTCGGTTGAGTATTCCGGTTAAATTTATCTAGGCTGCTGGTGATGCCAGTATTTTTAATGAAAATTCTTCAAGGATTTTTTTTTTGAGTATGTTTTCGGCAATTAGAAAATTGTCTTCAAGCATCTTACCAGTACCTAAAATTTATGTTCATCACAATTTTGAAATCATCAATGACTGATATTAGTTCAATATAGTCGCCATTTCATTTCTAAGGAAGTATGAAATATGCATATTTTTGGTAAAGGAAATTGCGTAAAGCTCAATAGTAACACAAAGGTATTTTTTTTATTTCGATTATAGAGGTTTTAACCTTAAGGTCATTCGCCTCTTCGGGTTAGAAAAATCTCTTATGAAAATTTCTAACCCTATGTGCGGGGTCGGGGCTCGAACCCAGGTGCGCTGCGTACAAGGCAATCGATTTACCAACTACGCTACGCCTACCCCAACACAAAGGTAAATAGCCTTCGCTATTTTTATGTATAAGATTGTAGATCAAAATTCAAGATGGCGGCCTATTCATGATAATCTTTTATCTTCAAGCATGCAACTTAGACATTTTTAATATTTAATATTAGGCGTTTAAGGGTCGTAAATTGATATTTGCTGTCAATTTAATATCCGAGTAGGAATCATGGATTATAAATGATGAAATTTTCCTGTAAAATTTACCAACTGAAACCATACGTAATGGATACTTTTATATGAGATAGATTTTTAATCTATGACATCAATTTTTGTATTCAGACACTTACTTCATATAAACATATTAACTACGTATGGTTTGCTATAGTTTGAGCTCCAAGACGGTGTTATTTTTATGACGATTTGTCATTTGAAATCAAACATACAATATATTTATATATAGATGAATTCAAGGGAATTGTCATATGTATTGTCATATTGAAATCCTCCGTGGACCCAAAACCAAGATAGCAGCTGTGTCATGACAACACTCATGAAAAATTGATATCCACCGTACTCGAAAAATCCAAGCTGGCGGAGCATAACTTAGCTGATAAAATCTCATGGCGTTTTACCATTGAAAACTAAGCATTAGACTTCTCCACATTTTGAAAAAGTTTTGAATTACACATCGGTCAGCTCAAATTTTTGTTCTAGGTGTGAATTTAAGAACTTTCGCCAAAAATGGCTTAATTTTGACATGATTTATAGGTGTCTCCAATCAAAAATCGTGTTTTTGCTATGTTTCCGTAGGAAGATCACTTACAGTTTATTTTAATAGACTCTATATGCCCACATATCATCAAAGATTGTTCCTTAGACATATCCTAACATGTAATAACAGGAGGATTTTTATATAGAAAAAAAATATCAAAACCATGAAAAAATACTACTAATTTTCCTTAGTTTTGATATACTCTATGATTGCCAGCGTTTGTACAGAAAATCGTAATTAATGGGGCCAAAGTGATTTCGTCTTTCCTACTTCCTTTTGGTCAATTGTCAGAAGAAACCCCGCAATCTATGAACGAAGGCTCACGAAATTACAAGGAGGATCATACTCAAAAGCCCTCCAGGGTAGAAACCAACACAGATCTAGTACGCCGATTGTTGGAGAATCTGATCATCTAATTACATAAATCAGAGGATTTCCGCCGAAGAACAATACTCCGCTATCTGAGAAGGCGAAAAATCTTTTGGTCGGGCCAGGTGACAACACAGTCACTGAAAGTGACACAAGTGGAGATGGAACATTTTATTATAATTTCAATCCAAACTAAAAGATTTCAGAATTGAAAACATAGTATTGGTATATCTCCAATGTTTGATTCCAATTTGTAGTTGGTAAGCTATGTTAACACCTCCCCTCCCCTCCTACCTCTCACATATGTAACAACATGTTTCATACTTCATAGTTTTACCCTTAAATGTGTGATGTAATTTTTTAATGGCCTTATAAAAGGGTTTTAGAGTCGTTTTTTGAATATATGTTTTTGCAGCATGCGACAAATGGTTATTCTTGGATTTGTTAGCGTTTGTTTTAGATTCGAATGAATATGGCTTTGTCTGCGGAAATTTGCGGATTGAAGTAAGTGTTTTTTCGGATTATAGAGGTTTTAACCTTAAGGTCACTCATCTCATAGGGTTAGAAAAATCTCTTATGAAAAATTTCTAACTCTATGTGTGGGGTCGGGACCCGAGCCCAGGTGCACTGCGTACAAGGCAATCGATTTACCAACTACGCTACGCCCCCTGGATCCAGATAATAATAGAGATAGAAATAAGCTTGCATAACAAAAATTGTGTATTTTCTTATGCCGAAAAAAATCTTTAAACATTTTGAAATTCTAAAAAATCACTTTGAAAAGTTATTTTGAAAAAAGTGATTTTCAGGGGTGTATCATAGAAAACTCTACAAATGTGTATTAAAATCAAAATATAGATACATATTCTCTTCAGCAAAGTTGTTTCTTATTATATTCCCTACAACTTCGCTGAATTCAATTTTTTACTATTTTCAAAAATGAACAAGCAAAAATTTGCTTCTCAGCTTTAGGGGGATTAATCACCAAACTAGTACTTTAATACGATAGGGAATATTTTATAGATAAACTTTGCTGAAGACGGTGTAGTTCGAAAATCGATTTTTCGTGGTCAAAACAATTTCGATCACGTTTTTGCCTATTTGGAAACACTGTGCGTCGTTTGCTTTGAGGGTTAGAGCGTCTCGAGATCTCCTATACCTCTTCTGGCACAGCCGAAGGCTTTCTTCTTTTTATTCTTTTCATCCATTCCTTTCTGGTTTTCCTTCTCTTATCTACGGTTTCTACGGTTCGCCATCCACTTTCCATTTGTCGGTTGTTTCGCTGTTCTTCTCCGACCTTCTTGGGGTTCTTCGGTTCCTCCTCCTCTCCTGGTGTTACCCTGATCTGTCCGTGCACGTTGCCCTTGCTACTGTCCGTCATTTTTATAATCTTTAAATGAATGGTGTAACATTCTCATCCGTCGATATTGAAGGTTTTGTGATCGGAATTCCGGCTCTGGAGTTATAGGTCAATGAGTTCAGCCACACAGCAATTTCCCATATAAACTCGCACCACAATTTTTTATGCTAAATGTCTTTAAAATACATGAGACGTCGAGATCTGACGTAATTCCGAGAAAAAATGAGGAAAATAGCCTTTTTACATTTCTTATATTTTAAACTTGATTGATTTATCATATTTTTGCATTTCTCATATAGAAATATTATACCATTGCTCTGAAAATCGTCAACCTAATCCTATTTTTTTATTAACCCATTCATGTCCATGTTGTTTGTGGACAACAACGTTTTTAAGCAGCTATAACTTTTGATTGAGGCAAGATTTACTCACAAAAACAAGTAAGGCTAATACTATTTGACTATTGGCTTTCATTTGAGTGTGAACAGCTACAAGGATCAGCTCTAGAACTGAAGTTATTGCAATTAGTCTGATTGAACTCCGATGGAGCAGTGCTGCCAGGGACAGTTTACGTTGACGACGGAAAATTAATTTTTCATATAACTTTAAGTTGCAATATTAGTGAAAACTGATAAAACTTATCAGTTTAGATTATTTTTGGCTACGTTTTCCACGCAGTTGGACTATTGTAAATATTCTAGGAGAATTGTAGTGAGCATTGGAAGGTAAAAATTGAGCCGCTTCTAGCACTGCCATGGAAGGACCTACCTTTATGAAAATTTTTTTTTCGAGTTTCTTGACCTCACCGTTCTCAAGAAAAAATATTTTTGAAACCCTACATACACTAGAAAAAAAATGGACATGAAAGGGTTAAGATAGGTCAAAATAAGTAAACAGGAAGACAACATATTCGTTCAATGTTAAGTTAATTAAACGTAATGTAGGTGCAAAGTGTACTAAGAATGTAATAGACATTTTCATAATCATATTGAACATAACAAGTGATATGAAGCCTATCATATATTTGGAAAAATTAGAAAGGCACAATTTCACCTCTAGGTGAATTAAAACAGGTTTTTTGCTGTACCCCCATTTTGTTTTACACTTTTAATACCTTTTCATTTCGATTTTTTCGTGTTTTTCTCTTAACTGATTTGTTCTCTGAAAAATAATATTTGAGTTAAGTTTATTTTTCGCTACTCGCTGTTACGATTTTCCAAAAAATGTATTTTAGGCACCTAATGAGTCCCCTGGTAGCCGAGCGCCAAGAAATTTCTAAAATCTTAAATCGCGTGCGAGCTCCGGTAAAATTTCGAACCTCTATCTTTACTAACAATCTCCCTTCTCCCGAAATACTTGTGGAGTGCGCGGTATTATATACGGCCTCTAGCAAAAGCGAGTGATGGACATTCCTTCCTTTTGCCGCTACGATCTACGGTCTAGCCGGCGCTGTTATTGATGAATAAACAACTTGGGATTACCAGGAGTTGTATATTGAAGGATGATTTGTAACTCCCATGCATTTCTAAGTAGCAAATGAAGTTTTATTGCACGCTACAAGTGCCTCCATCAGTTACTATAAAACTGTTATAAAACTCAATTATTACTAGGGATTATCATCTATTGGTTCTCTGTGCAATTTCAGTTAGTCCCGATCAATAACGGAGTAGCAACCATAGATGGTCGCACAAACTCAAACTCAAACAAGTGTCTAGGCCAAAGAAGTAAAAAAAAACAATGGAAATAATTTATCGAGAAAAGAAACAATATTCTTTACCATGTGGAGCATTTCAACGAAAGCACCCGCCCAAGTTTCGCCCATTCAAGAAAACAAAACCAAAATACTGTTAATGTTCCGCATATCATACCCTCTCGTACGATGGAGCCAGTATACGTACCAAATCCATCAGAACTATTACATTATTCAGTGGCTCCCTTACGCCCAATTCGATATGTAAGCCTTCTCGTCCGGCAAACAGCAACCACTTGCTGCCAAAAGGAGCTCCACTGGCATAAACTCCCATAGAATTTCCAATAATAGCATAGTGAAGCCGCAGAACAACAGCTCTTATAAGTAGTTGGTGAAAAATCCTAGTGCATTTGGGACTCTCTAACGTTCTGTTCCAGCGCAACGCAACGATGCTAAGCTGCTCCTACGATGGCAATGAGGCTGAAACGTATTGTTTCTAACTTTGTTCGCAGCTGCTCTTGCAAACGATGTTACTTATAGGAGAAACTAATCGTCTTCCAGTTTTCCGCTAGGAACTTTGTTGGATTCCATTACTTCAATATAGGATAGAAAAACAAGCAATATCTCGAAATGGCCACTCAATCTCAAAATCAGTGCAAAAACTAGACAGGAACGCCAGAATAACGAGTGTTCAAACAACTACTCTCCTAACTAATTTTCATGGCAGATGAGGAAAGAGCTTTTTCCTAGTTTTGTTTTCTATTTTTTGATGAAATTCGACGAGCACAAGGTCCTCTCATCTCCAATTACCAGGTCGTGTGCACTGTTTTCCATTAAAATCGAATTTCGTGCTACACTTTTCCATTCGTTTCAACGCTACTACTGATGGGAGTGAACGGAAACCTGTAGTGCTGTAGTCATCAGGTTTTTTCTCCAACCCACTCAGTAGTATGGTTGCAGCATCTGTTTTGGCCAATCATTTTGTAGCAAATCACGTAACAAACACGGCAGAGCACCCGAAAACAGTGATGACTGATCCTGGAGCCCCTTGCTAATAGAAGCTTTCCAGCTACGAGTTGGGTCCGAAGTACGGAATGCGTTTATTGCTTTTATTCAATGTTTGAAATGAAATGGCAAAAAAAAATCTACGTCACAGTGACGCTGATGTACGGTCAACGAGAAGGTGAAAGATGAATAAAAAACTCCGAAACAGATGATCTAGCGCTACGATGACGATGGAAATAATTATTTTAAGAGAATGTACATCGTAATAAGTTGATGAATTAGATTTTTACTGAAAATTGCATGTGTTGTTCAATCATCCTGGACAGTGCTCAAACTCAATATATATGTGTAGAAGAAAAGGACAAACCACTATTCTACAATGTTTGTCCAAACCTAACTTAGGAACTATGAAAAGTAAAACTAATTTTCACACACAAGAAAAAACAACACCAATGCACCATAGTTTCAGCATACCCCCAAGTTGACCAATTAACGGCACGAACGACTGGTACGACGGCATCTACATCGAGACCAATTTGACCGTCGTCCTTCCATTGAGAGTCGAATCAGGACCGAAAGCCTAGACTAAATCAACATGTACACACGCACCAAAATCTGTGGTTCGTGTGCCATGGGAACAGTCCCCCCGTGACTCGATGAATGGATGGATGCATGGATGGATGGACGAACTGGTAGAATCAATAGGACTACCGGTCTGCTGGTCGGTCTGTCTGTAGGTCTGTTTTTGCTGTTGCAATGCAAAGTGTGGACATAAAAAGAGGTTAAGCTCAAATGTTCGCTCAGAAGTCAACTACATATTTACCATTGGTTGGGGTACTACCGTTGCTGTGTTCAAATTAGGTTGGATGCGTTGGAATTTTTCACGTTTTTTGGGCCAAATGCGTCATGTGCGGAATAGGCGAGTCAAAGATCGGAAGGGTAGCAATGACATAAAAATCATATCAGATTGATTTGTCATTTTTGAATATTTAACAAACTAAATTGGGGCAAGTTAAGCCAGCAATTTCTCGGCCCTCTGAACCTTCACGAGTACAACGTTCAATAGTCCATTAACATGAGTTTTCCGGTTTGGTAAAAAACAGTAATTCAAATACACACTTTTTTGTAGAAGATTTAGCAGATATAATAGGAAAAAAGGGCCCCCCCTTAATGTCAGAGACATGACCGGAGTGAAGTAGGATACACTTTAGACTTTTAATACGAATGCTACAATTTTGACTATCTTCTAATAGGTTGTATTAAAACCAGTTATTTCGTTATTTCTAATGGAAATACCGAAATATCTGTACACGTACATCGAAATCTAAAATATTCAAACACATGTATCCTCATATGGAAACTCTGGAAAGAGCATTTTATGAGAGTGAAACAATTTATTTGGCATAGCAGAAAATCGGATATACTTGTACCGTTATTTCGGTATTTCCAATAGAAATACGAAATAACTTATGAATAAAACCGTTCAGAAATTTGTAAAAATTGCAACATTTGTATTAACCCAATTTGCTGGGTTAATACGAATGCTGCAATTTTTACAAATTTCTGAACGGTTTTATTAATTAGTTATTTCGTTATTTCTATTGGAAATACCGAAATAACAGTACAAGTATATCCGAATTTCTGCTATGCCAAATAAATTGTTTCATTCTCATAAAGTGCTTCATTTTGGTTATGTCTCTGACATTACCTATCAGTCTTTTAATCAATAACAGAATAATTGTTCTGAAAACCTAATAATTGCATAACCTAAGGCGATTTAAAGCAACGCTTTTGCGAAATCCCGACAGAAAACGAAATAACGTGTTTGTTCAACGAGCTTTCTGTCCCGTTGTTGTAGTGAATTACAATGTTCAACACACGATCGGGGAGCAGAAAATGGCGAAAGTTTGAGGTCCCAGGAAACCCCTGGTGAAGAATTTAAAAAAAAAAAAATTGAAACAAGTCTTCACAGTTTAAAACCAAAGTTTGTATGGAGAACTAGAGGTGTTCGAGAGGCAAGATATCAATAAAAATGGTCATCATAAATTTTCGCATAAAGTCTTACATAAAATGCGCATTACATCGAAAAAGTAATCTATGCAAGTTTTTAGCTCAATCGGTCATCATTAAGGGGGTGCGGCGTTTGAATATTGTTTTCATAATATAAGAAAAAAAAATCCAAGGATACATGAAATGTTGAAAATCGAAAAAAAAATTTGGTCGAAATATGTCTAAAAGTGGCATGAAACATCAGCACCTAGTCTCAAAACAAACGAAAACCGCTGAAAATAAATTATAATTTTTTTTAGATCCTAGGACTTGAAAATTTTTGAAAAAATGATTTGAAAATCGAAAATTTTCCTGCAATGCCCTACGATTGGAAAAAAAACCCATCGAACTGGGCTTGGAAACAGCACAAATAAAAAGATGGCAGGGATTTAGGGTTCCAACTAAATCACCGTGAAGGAATTTTTGAAAAAAATTGGAACGGGATTTCATAGTTTAAAACCTAAGTTTTGTGAAATTTTTGAAAAATAGCATCTTTCAGGTGAAAATGTGCGATCTTGATGGCATTTTTCCAACGAACTGGGCTTGGGACCAGAACAAATAAAAAAATGGCGGAGATTTACGGTTCCAACTATATCACCGTGGAGAAATTTTTGAAAATAGTTGGAACGGGATGAAGTCCAGTTTAAAACCAGTTTTGTGAAATTTTTGAAAAATAGCATCTTTCAGGTGAAAATGTACATTTTTGATCGATTTTTTCCAACGAACTGGGCTTGGGAGCAGAACAAATAAAAAGATAGCGGGGGTTTGGGGCTCCAACTAAATCATCATGAAGAAATTTTTGAAAAAAATTGGAACGGGACTTCGCAGTTTAAAGCCAAAGTTTTGTGAAATTTTTGAAAAATAGCATTTTTCAGGTGAAAATGTGCATTCTTGATGAAATTTTTTTAAACGATTGGGCTTGGGAGCGGAACAAATAAAAGATGGCAAGGATTTACGGTTCCAACTAAATTACCGTGGAGAAATTTTTGAAAAAAATTGGAACGGGACTTCACAGTTTAAAACTAAAATTTTGTGAAATTTTTGAAAATTTGCATCTTTCAGGTGAAAATGGACATTTTTGATCGAATTTTTCCAACGAACTAGGCTTGGGACTAGAAAAAATAAAAAGATGGCGGAGATTTACGGTTCCGACTAAATATCCGTGGAGAAATTTTTGAAAAAAAATGGAACGGGACCTCACAGTTTAAAACCAAAGTTTTGAGAAATTTTTGAAAAATGGCATCTTTCAGGTGAAAATGTACATTTTTGATCGAATTTTTCCAACGAACTGGGCTTGGGAGCAGAACAAATAAAAAGATTGCGAGGATTTACGGTTCCAACTAAATCATCATGATTTTTTTAAAAAAAAAATTGGAATGGAACTTCACAGTTTAAGGGGGATGCCAGAGTGAACGCGATTCGTGACGCGACGCGATGCGAAGCGATTTTTGACAGATCGCGCGACGACGCGCGACCGAGCTCCGTTCATTTGTTTCCTGCAAAATAATACAGTACATGCCAGAGTGGAAGCGACGCGATGCGATGCGCTAAGCAATTTTTTTGCGCGACGCGCGACCAACCAGTACGTGCACAGGGTTTTCGCGCGAAAAGATGCTGACAAATTCAAAATTTGATTTTACTTTGGTGGCAGAGGATATTTATGTCGATGTCGAAGCTCACATTGGAGCTGTCTTCCAAAGGTGTGCACTGTGGGACCAACAACCCCGCCATTAACGGCACCGGATTCTTGTGAACCAATGTTAGAAATATGTTTTGGATTAATGGGGAATACTTGGTAAGTAAAATCGATGGACAATTTTTAAATTGTTATTAATGGGTACTGTGAGTGACCGACATTTTCTCAAATGTTATACTTGCTCTAAACTCTATATTTTTTTTTAAATTTCAGACGATGTTGCAAAGAAAAGGTGTAAAAAGTTGCGTGACACTTTTGGTCGCGAACTGTGCAAGCTGCCGGTGTTCAGATCCGAGGATGCTGGTGACCAAAGCGTTTGCTCTAGCTGACCGCATTTCAAAAGTCTACTTTTTACGACAACAAATGTAGTGCAGGCAAGCAATTGGCAATCTCAAGCCTCAATTTTCTAACAGCGAGGTATTTGAGGACGTCAAGGCATTGGAAGGATTTTTTGAAATCCTACCAAGTCAACTAGAAACAATGGAGGTAGCTGATACCTTCGATATAAAAAGAATAACGAAAAGAACGCTCAAGCAGAATATCTTTTAGAGCTTGAGCAAAGGAAGCTAGAACTGCTTGATATAAAACTTTCATTGATAGCCCGCTACCCCATGTAAAGAAATCCCCTAGAGAAGCTTCGGCTTCGAATTGTTCTGCAACAGACAGGATTATGTGTGGGCTTTTGAACGTTTTGTAAGAAATCTTCACTCTTCCTAATAACATCTATACATCCTTCCCTATCAATGATAACATTGTGACAAATACAGAAAGCTTTGGTAGTATCTTAGGCCGTTCCTTTCAATTAGTTTCCATTGCAGTCTCCATTTAGCATTTATTGCCCCGACAGCACACTCGATCGATTTCCTTGCTCTTGAAAGACTAGAGTTAAAATATTCTTCTGAAACAGTGATATTTCGTTGAGCATATAGTCGCAAAACATGTTTTAACAACGGGTGACCTTCATCATGGATATGTTTGATTCCGGGGAGATTACTTTCTGATGGAATGCCTAGTTGTCCCGATTCCATCAAGTACAACCAAAAAAACTTTTTGTAGATGAAGAACATTGTCCTAGAGTGTGGCGGATATTGGACTCGAATGTGCTTTCCATCAATGCTGCCACAACAATGGGATGTGTGGATGCTCCACAAAGTCCAGTAATCTTGCGCACTTTGTATAAATAAATGTTGGGTTAGCTGTGGCATATGAATTGGCTGAAGCTTTATCCATAATGCAAGACAGGTCTCCTTAATGATTTAAGCGGCCGTACATCTTCCAATACGAAACGTGTAGGATGGTGCATTGAACGACAAACCTGTTGCTAGAAGCCTAGAAATATTGCACTGTATTGGTTCTTAAATAAAATTATTTAATAATTCAATCTAAAAACAGCTTATAAATTTTGCTAATATGCCACGATATATCGTAGGGATTGTAGAATTAATTTGTGGTATTCTACAAATTCAACATTATTTTTTAAGGGGTGATTGCTTTGCAATTCGTGAAGACATACTACGACGGGGAAGGCAAAGGTCTAGCATTACCTTAGCGTGATTATAAGTCTCGTGGTTCTATGGGAGTTTTAATAACGTTGGTCCACTCTTTAGCAGGCCCGACGAGAGGGGGGGTCAGGGGGGGCAACTACCCTGGGGCCCGGGTCTGTTTTGGGGGCCCGCATTTTTAACTGAATTAAATTTATTTTAATTTAATTGATGAAGTTTATTGTTTCTGTCGACACTGTAAATATATTACAATCAACTACTTCAACTTAAGCGGCATTAATTGGGTTCGCAATAATACATCATTTCTGTACCCAGACTCATCACACTCATCAACTAACACGTGTATCACTCAGCTACTCGACGGTTACAGCACCGCGGGGCTAGTTCAACTATGTGACAGCACTAATGACAACAACTGTATTTTGGATTTTTGCTTTGGAAGCCAGGAGCTCTCCGATCACTTTGCCGTTTGTCGTACTCCAGCTCCTCTCGTTAAACTATGCCAACACCACCCTGCTCTTCATTGTTTTCTCCGAAAATGTGTACCTTGTACATTCTAAGATACCACTGAGAAACTGACATATGCCTATCGCAAGACAGATATTCGAGGAATGCACCTTTTCTTGTCTCGTATCAATTGGAATGAAATCTTGCCACAATCTGATGCAAACGCAGCGGCTGAAATTGTTTCGAACGTACTGATTTATGCTATCGACCAGTTTACTCCTAAAAAACTCAATCATGGCTGTGAATATCCTCTATGGTCGAATCGTACACTAAAAAAGTTTAAATCGGCCAAAAGGTCAGCTCTAAAAAAGTTTTCGAAATGCCGAACCGATATGCTAAAGAATCAGAATCTTCTTAAATCATTGTTACAAGAGACTTAATAAGTCTCTCTTCAATTCCTACCTTCATCGTATTCAGAGCCACCTTCGTAACAATCCAAAAAAATTTTGGAATTACGTTAATGAACAGAGGCGTGAGTCAGGTTTACCCACTTCTATGTCGCTGGGTGATTTAGAAGCGACTTCATTGCCGGACATCTGTGAGTTATTTCGTCAACAATTCAGCAGTGTTTTTACCAATGATACTCGTAATAATCAACAAGTCTCCGCAGCAGCCGACAACATTCCCCGTAGGACTAGTATTGGACCTCATTTCACGATATCTTCCGATATTGTGCAAAAAGCTTGCACAAAACTCAAGTGTTCTAACACTCCTGGACCTGACGGAATCCCATCATCTATCATTAAAAAATGCTCGTCGTCGCTTTGCCTACCTCTGTCCGTCGTTTTCAATATATCGTTAAGTTCCGGAGTGTTTCCTACCATCTGGAAATCATCTTACGTTTTTCCGGTTTATAAAAAAGGATCCAAAAGCGAAGTTCCCAATTACCGAGGAATCGCATCTTTATGTGCACTATCGAAATTATCGGAGCTCATCGTTTTCGAGTTTTTGACACATTGTTGTTCTAGATACATCTCAGAAACTCAACACGGTTTCATTCCCAGGCGATCTACTTGCACTAATTTAGTAGCCTACACCTCATTTATCGCTCGCTCGCTACAGGATCGATTGCAGGCTGATGCAATATACACCGATCTGTCGGCCGCCTTCAATAAAATCAACCAATGGCTTCGATCTTACTTGTCAGGCCGTAAAATGTCTGTTAAAATCGGGAATCATTTATCCTCATCCTTCGATGTAACGTCCGGCGTACCTCAAGGCAGCCATATCGGTCCTTATATTTTCCTTCTATACATAAACGATCTGGATTCATTGATTAAGTGCTTCAAGGTGTCTTATGCCGATGACTATAAGTTATTCCATGTAGTTAAAAGTTACTCTGATGCTTTGTTTTTGCAATCTCAGTTAGACATTTTCGCTAATTGCTGCATGACTAACAGGATGGTTTTGAATGCCTCGAAGTGTTCTGTGATTACGTTTGCACGAAAACGCTCCATCGTAACATTCGACTACACTATCTTGCAAAACAAATTAAAAAGAGAAACTACAGTGAAAGATTTAGTGGTTCTTGTGGATTCAAAGCTTACATTTAAGGATCACATTGCTTTTATCTCGTCTAAGGCTTCGCGTAATCTAGGAGTTATTTTTAGGGTTACTAAGCATTTCACTAACGTACAGTGCTTAAAAACGTTGTACTGCTCGCTCGTTCGTTCCACACTGGAATACGCCGCCGTTGTTTGGGCTCCTTTCTACAAGAACAGCATTCAACGCATCGAGAGTATTGAGCGTAAATTTGTGCGTTTTGCGCTGCGCCACCTGCCTTGGAGCGATCCCTACAATCTGCCCAGATACGAAGATCGTTGCAACCTTATTGGTCTTGAAACACTGTCTTTGCGCCGCAATGTGACCAAAGCGTCTTTTGTCTCTGATCTGTTATTGTCTCGCATTGACTGCCCTGATTTACTCCGTATTCTCAACATTGATATTCGCCTCCGAAACCTTCGTTCCTACTCTTTTGTCCGTCTTCCAGTGTCTCGTACTAATTATGGCAAAAATGAACCCGTCAGTAGCATGTGTAGAGTGTTCAATCAATGTTACAATGTCTTTGACTTCAATTTGTCTCGCACTTCTTTAAAAAAATTGTTTTCGCGCACCCTTTCCCAAACCTGATAGTGTTAGCCAATTTTTATGTTAATGTTAATACTTTACCTATGTAAGATAGAGTTTAAGAAGTGTTTATTTTAAGCAGTGTTTAGTGTTAGTCATTGTATCATTTGGTTTGTTTGTTAAATGTTGATACCTAGAGGTTTTGTGCCTACGGGAGAAGGAGCTTTTGAAAATCCACTCTCGCGGGTTTTTCCCTCTCAATAATAATAACTACGTTCCAATCGTTCCAATGGTTTTCTGAAGTACGTGAACGTAACCCAATTAGATTCATTTAACAGTGCAATAGAACCATTCTGGTTTCATTTATCGCAAGTGTTTGTCAAAGTGTACAGTATGAAGTTGTTTACAATTTATCATATTCTTAACTAATGTTACTAATAAAAGTTGGATATTTTCGGAATGGGGTTGACGAGTAGATGACGAAAATCAATGAATGAAGCCACTTTGAAAACCAAGATGGCGAATTCCAGTTAAGACATCTCTATAACCTAAAATATTGACATTTTCGAAAAAAGATAATCATAGAATAGATATAGGTATATTGATTTGTGATGCGGATGATATGATTACAGAAAACTTCTCTGAACCAGAAGACGCTATATTGGCCTTCAAAAGGGCATCGCTCATCTACTCGGCAAACCCGCTTAAAAATACCCTCATAGTCCATACAGATATTGTTTGAAATAGCTCCAAGGTACCATTTCTATTATCAACTCATTAGGCTCGTTTCAAAAATTCTCAATTTGTTTGGGTTATCGAGATTATTGTTCAATCGGAAGTCTCCATCCTGGATTTCAAAAAGGTGTCAAATATCCATTTTCATCATGTACTTGTCAAGCCCGTTCCGGAAATACCCATATTGTTAGGGTTATCGATAATGTTGCTCAACCAACGAATTTTGATAAGAATGTGAAGCGAATTTTTTACGATCTAAATCCCACAAAACGAACTAATTCAATTTACGAACCCTTGGCTTGGTCCGTAAATAGAGGTTCCAGTGTACACATTTGATACAGAAAAATGTGGGAATTGAACTAGATACTTATTCTACCTATTAGTATTCACCAAAAGTTGAAACTCTTTCTCTCACAACTCTCTGTCTCAGTCTTTTTAACAGCAGACTTCGCTGTTGGATCCCATTCATCGCATTCGGAATGTTTTCTCTCTGAATGTTAGCGCAAACGTAACAACTGATTCCAAAACCGATTTTACCATGTTCAGAAACCAATAAAGAAAATTCGTTCAGGTCATAGTGACAACTGCAATAGCTGCATCCAGTGCCTCAAAATCATCAACATGTACCAACAATAAGAAACAAGGCAGCATCAGTGGTGCGAAATTTTACATTCAGTTGCCTATTTCTGATTAATTTGCTGAATTCAATATTCAGTTTCAATGCTTCCCTCATTCATTCACTTCCAAACTGACTGAAATTTTATGCAGAATCGAATGGTTGAGTGCAGAGGAAATATAAATTCATTCACAAACCAAAGTATTCATTTGTTATTATGTGGACAGTTTGAAGGCAGAAGTGCTTTTACATTTTCGAGCATAACTGAACTGCATAATCTATATCTGGTGCACTTTTGCTTGATGATCTCAGAGCGGACGGACGAGGAAAACAAACAAACCTTCGATTCATCGCGGCGGGCATAAATAGAATTTTATTTCTCTTTCAAGCTCACGAAGGGATGTCAATTTTTCTAAGCTCGGATTCTGAGCAGCATTAACGATGGTAGCATTAACGTGCGTCAAGGGAGCATGAACGATGGCGATATGGACTGTATGGCAATGTCGCAAAAAAGGTTTCCAATTGCATTGGCAAATCGGACGCAAGTCATTCTAATGGCCAGCCACAAACAAATATTCCTTTATTATTTTTATTTTTTTCATCTATTACTTATTTAAAATACTGACGACTCTGGTAAGCTAACGCATTGAATCGTATCAAATAAACAATTTTCATAAAAAATAGTTTAATTGAAACGGTTGCATTTGTATAGTTCCTCTAATCGATGTTGAAATAAGAAGTCATATATGGTACGGCCCGTCAGTACTTCGAACCCCGGGGCCCGGCGCGGCTCTCGACGGCCCTGCTCTTTAGTGAGAACAACTTCAATATGGCTTAAAATGTAATCAAACGTTTCGATGCTCACACGGGTATAGTTGCGAAATTTTTTTGGATAATTTAGCAAATCTTGGTGCAGGTGGAGATACGTCTTCTCTTTTCCTATTGATCGGATAAATTCCAAAAATTTTATGGTGTCTGAAAAAGAAATCGCGTACGCATTCGGACATGAAATATTTTTCGTCTGAGCTCATTTTCACAGAAACTTTTCAGCTTGCAATCCGTTCGACACTTCAACGCAATTTTTGTTTACGTATAACGCATATGACCATCGCTTCCAGTCGCGTTCACTCTGGCTATCATGTCGTGTTGGAAATCGCACGCAGTTCGCATCGCATCGCGTCGCGTTACGCATCGCGCCCACTCTGGCTTCACCCTAAAACCAAAGTTTTGTGAAATTTTAAAAAATAACATCTTTTAAGTAAAAATGGACATTTTTGATCGATTTTCCCAACTAACTGGGCTTGGGAGCAGAACAAATAAAAAGATGGTGGGGATCATCGGTTTACGTGTTCATTTTCACCTAAAAGATGCTATTTTTTCAAAAATTTTACAAAACTTTGGTTTTAAACTGTGAAGTTCCGTATGTAACTCGCGTGTATAAATTCTATTTAAAAACCGTGTGCTTTTCGCATATTCGCCTGTGTTCTTGGATGATCGCGCGCGGACCGTGAATCTGATACTAAATTTTTGATGTGCTGCTCAGATGTTAGAAGAAAGTAAGATCTATCATATCACTAGAATTCCCGGTCATTTTTTGATTGGTCCTACTGAATGTATGGACCTAAGTTGCTAGGATATGGGGTAATTGTTTTCGGACGTGACCGATTCATGATCGCGCGAACACGGACGTTTGTAGGTTCGCGTTTGAGACAGCGTTTGAAACTTCCTAAGTGCTAAAACGTTCACCTTGTTACCGGGGTGTTACCAAGTTTGCGCGATCGCGGGCGTATGTGTGCGTTGTTAATCGCGAAAGGCTGAAGCGTTCGTATGTTAACGTGTTTGTCACGTGTGCTCGCGTGTATGTAACTTCGTGTGTATAAAACTGGATTTTGTAACAGTGTGGCCATTCCTATATATGCGTGCGTTCTTGGATGATCAAGCGGACCTTCATTCTGATAGTTTTCGGTGTACAATTCACATTCTGATAGGGAGTAGGATACCCCATATCACTAGAGTCCCCGGTCATGTCGCCATGTAACGTGGTGTCTAGTGGATATGAGAGCTTTTTTTTTAATTGGATCAATTGAAGCCATGGACCTAGTCTGCTGATATCAAGGATAGAAAGATCCGGAAGTGATCGATTCATGATCGTGTGAGTGCGGAAGTTTTTAGGTTCACGCTTAAGACCGCCTTTTGAAAATTTATAGGAACTGAGACATTCACTTTATCACCGGGTTGTTATCATGTTTACAAGATCGCGGCACTTACCCGTGGATTGTCGCGAAGGGCTCAAACATTTGTATACCGTAAACCGGGGTGACATTGATCACTTTTCGAAGTAATCATTGCATATATTTAGACGCAACACATTTTTTTCAAGTTTAATATTTTTAAACCATGTACTGATGTAAGGAGAACAAGATTGGATGGTTTTACCTAAAATTGTGCGCTTACAGCTATTTTTGCAAAAATTATTTCAAGTTGATGTCCGTTTTCGTATTCCGGGGTGACTTTGATAACCTGCATGTTCACCCACATTAAGTTATTGATTTCAATGTTTTTCATTCAAATGTTTGTTTAAACTAATTCTGAAAAGATACTCATTGTTAAATAGATGTTAATTGGTATTATACAAATTATTCAATGTACTGTAAAATTCGAGTAACCAAAATTCGTATAATTTGTGTCCAACTAGAATAAAAGATTCTGAAAACCTTTAAAACTGCTAAAATTGTTTTATTTCAGTGCTTTATCAATGTACCAAATGTTTCATCCATTTTAACACATTGGAATATTGAACAATAAAAAAAAGTTGCGAGTTTTAGCTTAAAAAATTTGAAATAATTGCCAACTAGTTTCACAAAAAATTGTATTTAAAATAAACAAACTCTTAAAAGTAAATTTGGTACATCCCACTCTAAAGGAAAATAAAATCTCGCTTGTAATTTATTACTCTTACTCAAATCTGAGATTTATTTGTTTTATAAAAATAGACACTTTATGAAGCTTCGTAAAAATAAGGTAAAATCAAATTTGTACCCAAAAACCGAACAAAATACTCAAAAAGTATTAACAAACCAGTATTTCATAAGTTTAGAGTAAAAATCATTTCAAACTAAAATGATTCGATAGACTATTCTGGTTTAATAAGCGATCTACGAAAAAAGTTTCGAGTGATCAGTCACCCCGATGATCAAAGTCACCCCGGTTTACGGTACTAACTTGTTTGTCACGTGTATGTGACTTCGCATGTATAATTTCGATTTTATAATCACGTAACGTGTATTCTTAAATGATCACGTGTGGACCGTGAATCTGCTGCTTAATTTTTAGTGTATGGTACAGATGGTAGAAGAGAGTCCGTTTCCCCATATCACTAGAGTTCCAGGTCATGTCACCATGCAACACGTTGTTTAGTGAATATGAGCGTCACGTTTTGTTGGTTCGACTGAAGGCATTAGTCCAGACCGCTAGGGCCGAGGAAAGACTTCCGGACGTGACCGTTTCATGATCACGCGAGTGGTGGGTTAATGTTCGAGACCGCCTTTGGAAGTTTAAAGGTGCTACGTTACGGGGTGTTTCCATGTTGGCGAAATCCTGGGTGTAATTATGTGTGGATTATTGCAATTGCATGGTCGCGATTGTGACCAGGTTTGTGTTATCGCGAAGGCTACGAGCGTTTGTACCTATGTGAGTATAGATAGCGTATAGTAGGTATATATTAATAAAAGGAATCATAACATGCCGAATAAAGGAAAAATGATACAAAGAGCTTGATTAGAAGTGTATGGAAAAGCAACCTAATAGATTTACGAAAGAAACAGACTAATTAAGTAGAATAGAACACATGTAACATGCGATCAAACTCATCTAAACGCAGCAAATGTTGTATATTTACCATTAATGACAATTGCATTCTGTTAGACTTTCATCATGCTGTGCTGGCCGGGAATGGATGATTCATGTGCGTCGGTAAATTCAATATACCCTAATTTATCCAATCCCACCTTCCCGAATGAATAGAACCAAATGCGCAAATTGAACACCGGAAGTATTATACGCCAGTTCCGCATCCATCTTCCCAAATGTCACAAATACTCAGACGAACACATACACAAATAGACATACGACTAGTACATAACAAATGTATACTAGTACGAAAAACTACGATTATTACAAAATTAAAGCTAACAGGTTTCTACTTATGAATTTATTAAATTAATTCAATTGTTAAATTAATTTAATTAGTATATGCATGATGACGAATTCGACCGATAAATGGACACACAATGACTCCCATTGTGAGCGCCGTCCACGAATACCGCCATCAAATTGTGGAACAATGTTTGCAAACACAGCACACAGCAAAAGTCAATCCACGTCGATCCGCCAGTCGGCCACGTCACCTCGCACAGACTAGTGGTTGAGCGTTGGTATGTGCAGGTGCAGAGTATGAAAGAACATAGAACATAAAAAAGGCGCATAAGCCCTCTCGGTTTTCTCGAGGAACCACTATCAAGGCGTAATGCAATAACCATCTTAAAGCAATTGTCTGTCAGAGGGTTCTGTAGCAATGATGCACGCAATTCGTTCGAAAAATTCGATCAAAAATGTACATTTTCACCTAAAATATGCCATTTTTCAAAAATTTCACAAAGCTTTGGTTTAAAACTGTGAAGCCCCGTTCCATTTTTTTTCAAAAATTCCTTCACCAGGGGTTTCCTGGGATCCAAAACTTTCATTTTCATTTTTTTTTCGTTCTGCTCCCGGATCGTGTGTTGAACAGTGTATTTATCGATTCCTGATAATCTCGCGGCAGCAATCAATGTCAATCAATAGCTGCACTGAAGACGTTATCTCACGCGCCATGTGTTCGTCACAGTTTGTCCTTCAACTCATCCAAAGGGAAATGTCGCCTGTGCCAGTTTCAATTAATTATCAGCACATATATCGGACACGAACGACACCGTGTCCTTGTGTCGCTGTAGGGATATAATTAACCGATTCCTCTGATATCCACGGACGCTTTCCATCCATACGTGATTCTGTTCTGGCTACCGACAGGATATTCGCTTTGAAGCCAGTTAATTATTACCTTTTTCAATATGCATAACTTTATATGTGTTATACATTGTGCATGATTTCCTCGGGGAAACCCGATTCAATTCAGCGATTGTAGGGTGTACGCTTGGAAAACTCAGATGATTACTGAGAAGATAACAGAGCACGCTGCGTTTGCTTTCAGTAGAATCGTCAACAACATCAAAAGTAATGTTTCCAAAAAAAAAAAAATTATGATGATTTTGTTTTCGCTTTTAATTTTTTATTCAAACATTCGTAAAGCTTCTCGCTTCTCATTCAAGGTGACAGGCTTTCATCATGTTTGCATCGTAATGGAAAACCGTACAGCACTGTGCACGGATTTCGCACACATCAAGGTAAATTTATGCTAAGCCTGATTTTTCTGTGTGGATGCGAATGTGTCAGTGTAAGTTACCATTTACTTGCCATCACCGTAAATTCGCGGAAGAAGGTAGGTGGTACGAAAGCTTTTAAAACTGTATCTGCCGACGTCAACAGCGATGTTTTGTTGTGTTTGCTTTGTTTTATCAACAGATTCAATGGAAATACTATCTAGAATTACACTTGTGGGACACTTCACGGTAAGCTGTGGGATAATAAACATACTCCAGTGCTTATCTTTCCGACTATTAGCGTAATTGAAGCTAATTTTGCAGCCGTTTGTCAGTAGGGACTGTTTCCGGCGAAGTCGCCTGTTTGGCTTACTAAACCGATGGGAATGTTTTAATTTCCACCGCAAATGATAATCTAGGTGGGTTACTGCTGCATGAGGATTAATTCAAATAAATAATTTTTAATTAGTCAGTATGCCGGAAGGCTAGCATATTGTAATGGAATTCCGATGTAAATACATATTGATTGGATTCGACTTGATCAGAAATCTCGCGAACATGGAAGTTGATCCGAGAAATGCACCCCCTATCATGATGATGGTGATGCGAAACGGATCCCCCGACTCGACAGCAGGGTTATGATGCGGGAAATGCTTGACTGAAAGTATAATGCACACTGAATAATGCATTTCATCATATCGGTGGGGAAACTATTTCAATGTAAAATTCATGGCGCTTACGATTTAATATTGCTGTTCCACATTCCCTGTATTGAAACACAGTACAGTTTCTCATATTGGTTATAAGGAAAGTTTTGCACTTGATAGTGTTTCGACGATCTCGGAGGAATGATGCCCGGAATTTATTTGTGGAAGTTTCACATATTTTAATTCTGCAAGATGATTTCTGGACTTACCAGATGGTAGCATTATTTCATGTAATGAATGCAACTGGATAGTAAATCGTTTTTCTCAAAAAATAGAGTCTAGTTCCGTTACCTGCAATGAAAGTAAAAATATAATATATTAACATTATTAGTTAAATGATCAAATATAATTTGGTTAATAGTATTGCGAATAAACAACACCGAAATATAACATATGAATAGGCTATATATATAATTTGAGATATATCTAACCAACTGCAAAACCTATAGCTGAATTTGAAAAGTTAGCTTAACAATTTTATGGCTCTTGGAATTCTCATTTCAGGCCATCACCATCAGTGCTTTAAATTCTGTTTAGGCCAACTACCGTTTACGTATTTCCAAGCTCCATGTTAATATCACAACTATTTCCCAACGAATTTCTGACCGATTTGAACAAACTTGATTTCGAATTTCTCATTTTGGTGCCATTGTATGGTGGGGGAAAGACGACAGATTCATTTTGGTTATGCTAGTATTAGTATCCGAACGGAATGGAAAGGCACATGGCTCAATTGGTCGGTTTTTCTCATAATTCGTTTGACCATCGTTGTACTACCAGCAACAGCAGTAGCGGAGCAGAGTTTTTCGCACAATGCTAGGTAGCAAAAAGTCCACCCCACAAGCAGTTGGCAACGATAGTCGTCCGTAATGGTGCCCTGGCCTTGGGTGACATTTAGAAGTCCCATCGCTACCGACTGTCACCCTGCCAGAATTCGCCGATAGTGACGTCTAATTTTTGCAAATAATCGATTATCAGTTAATCGAGTAATTTTCGTGAACTTGATTTTTTTTATTTCGATTATAGAGGTCTTAATCTTAAAGTCATTCGCCTCTTCGGGTTAGAAAAATCTTTTCTGAAAAATTTCTAACACTATGTGCGGGGTCGGGACCCAGGTGCGCTGAGTACAAGGCATTCGACTTACCAACTACGCTACGCCCACCCCAGAGCTTGATTTATTGATTCCGTTAATCGACCAAGATAATCGATTAGGATCAATAATCGATTAGTTAAGAAATCTTAGGTTGTCAACCAAAAAATAGCTGGGTACATTTTGAAATTTGGGGGCCACTTGTCATTTTTTGTTCTGCGATTTTCATATTTAACATTAGCACACCCTCGATGAATAGCGTCGTCCAATAATTGATATCAGCTAATCGATTTACTCGATTGTACCGAAAGCTTATAATCGATTATTGATTTTTTGATTACTTTGGAGATTAATCGAGTAAATTAAAAGTCAACGGAGCAACTGACCCGCAGGCTACCCTTACAGTGTTTGGTGAGATTACGCAGCACTTTAAAATCGATCTACGCTTAGAGAGCTTTGCCGTAATAGCATCCCAAGAAGGCCTTCGCAACCTAAGCCGCCATTCAGGTCGAAACAAAAATAAAATTCGCCCTATTTAGGGCTACTATTCCCTTTGCATAAAAAGTTATTTTAATTTTCCTCCTATCTCCAATCAACGCACATTTTTTTTTGCAATGCCGCCCTAAATATTATACAATCTATCGCCAAATGGCTCATTTAACATTTTTAAAGTGTTATCATACTAGAAAACCAGTACCACCGCCGCACGGCATTGTCATCAAATTTGAAAATAATTCGAGTCGGCTGAAGAAGATTAGGAGGGGGGAGGCAATAAAAAACGAAAAATGGCAATTAATTCCTACTAAAATTCATTATTGAATTATTCTAAAATTGACCGTTGGTTTGTATTTTTTTTTTAATTGCCTACCACACTCCCCCACACCAAAGAACTCATACAAGAGCTCCCTGGTAGTGGACGCAACTTGTCTCAGCCCATGAACAATGGCAACAAAAACAAACAAAAACAAACAAAACAAACTGAGCTGAGACAGACATTTATTGATGTGCAATTAGTTTAAGATAATTAACTAAGGTGGAATCCCAGTGGAAATAGATTTCCTGTTAAGGGATCCACATTATAAATTAAATTAAAGTTAAATACTGCTGACGGATGTTTACATTAAATTACAAAACAATATCATTAATTAAATATTTCGTTAAGCCTATGTTTAAAGTACTGTTTCAATCTAGCCTTGAAGATGGTACGATTGTCGATTCTCTGCATGTCAAGTGGAAGTGCATTAAATTTGGTAGGGCCAATAAAAAGAATGCGCTTTTGGCCAAGGTTTGTGGCTGCTCCAATACGTTGCAAGTTACTATTTCGACGTGTTGAACGAGAGTGTGTTAAAGTTGTAAAATGTATATTATGCTGCGCGATGGAGTTATGTAGATTGTCGTGTATGAATAATAATGTTTGTACGTCACATAAGTGGGCTATGGGTAAAATATTGTGGGCACTTTCAGAGTATAACAACAAAGTCGAATATAAAAGTGGTTTATTAAATATAATTTTCAGGGATCTGTTTTGTAGTGTTTGTAGCTTTTTAAGGTGAGAGCTCGCTGCTCGCCCCCATACCGATACTAAGTAGTTAAGTTGTGAATGAATGTATGCAAAGTAGTAGTGCAATAGAGCTCGCTGGGGAACAAACGCTTTAACTCTCCACAAAATACCACAGGAGGATGCCACACGCTTTTCGATAAATTTTATATGGTGTGTCCAGGATAACGTAGGATCTAAGTGTATACCCAAATATTTGAAACAGTCCACATTTTCAATTGTACAATCTCTAAGTTTGGGATGATGATGTGTTGGTAAAGTTTTCCGTATGGATCGGAAGATCATGTACTTAGTTTTGGAAAGGTTTAGTGATAATAAATTTGCTTTGAAATATTGGTCGAGAACACTTAGATCGTTATCGATCGAGTTAATAATGGTATTGACATCATTGTTGGGATAAAACAGAGCTGTGTCATCAGCAAACAGTCTAGGAGTTCCAGTAAGCCTCAAGTTACCTAGGTCATTAGTATACAACAGAAATAACAAAGGTCCTATATTACTACCTTGAGGGACACCGATTCCAATGGGAGCAAGGCTACTACGTTCACCATCCACAGATACAAATTGCTTTCTATTCGTCAGGTAACTATGAATAACAGAATGAGCAATGCCCCTGATACCGTAACATTCAAGCTTGGCCAGCAGTATTGTGTGGTCCAAAGTGTCAAATGCTTTTTTAAGGTCCAGGAATAGAGCACCAACAATGTTTTTACGATCCACTTCGCTCATTATTAGATCAACTAATTCAATTATAGCAGTTTGGGTGCTAGAGCCTTGTCTAAACCCATACTGAAATCTATAGAGGACGCTGTGTTTGTTCAAAAATTCTAATATTCTAGCAACAAATAGTTTTTCGAGGATTTTGTTGAAAACGGACAGAGTAGATATAGGACAATAATTATTACAATCACAACAGTTACCTGATTTAAAAACAGGGATGACTTTAGCAACTTTGAGACAGTCAGGGTAATAACCAGATTGAACAATTATGTTGAAACATTGAGAAAGGATTCTAGAACAAGCGCAAGAATTTCCTTTTAACATATTGACAGGAATGTTATCAGGGCCACTGCTCTTCTTATTATCTAGGCTATGTATCAGCATAATTACTTCGTTTGTTGATGAAGGACGTAAAAAAATTTACTCACGGACGCGACGAACATTACTTAAAGGACAAATGTTTGAGGTGGTGGGGATACCATTTGACAGTTTTTGCCCTATACTAGAGAAGAAGGCATTAAAAGACTCACAGACTTCTGCATTATTGTTGGTTTTTTTACCATCGACAATTAGATTTATCTGGTCGCTTTTCTTTGGTAAACCAAAAGTGCTTTTTAGGTTTTTCCATAGTTTTGAATGTGGTGTGTTAGTAAGAAGGTTCACATAGAAAGATTTTTTTACCCGTCGTTTTGTGGCATCTACCTTTCTGGATACGTGCAATAGCATTTGCTTTAGATGCTGATCGGCGGGATTACTTTTGAGACGTTGAAGGTAATTACTCTTTATTTTTACTAGAGTCCATATAAAATAATAAAATATTTTATTGCGGGAGTCACAATTTAGGCTTGCTAACCGCGAATTCAACGAGCTAATTCGATGTCTTTAGGGATGATGCTTACTGGCTTGTTGTGGATGACACTCGGATTCGTATGCTTAAACAAACTGACCAGGTAGGCCTCGCAGTTCATTCCGTTCATTCATTTAATTCATTTCGTTCATTTCATTCATTCCGTTCATTCCGTTCATTTCGTTCATTTCGTTCATTTCGTTCATTTCGTTCATTTCGTTCATTTCGTTCATTTCGTTCATTTCGTTCATTTCGTTCATTTCGTTCATTTCGTTCATTTCGTTCATTTCGTTCATTTCGTTCATTTCGTTCATTTCGTTCATTTCGTTCATTTCGTTCATTTCGTTCATTTCGTTCATTTCGTTCATTCCGTTCATTCAGTTCATTCAGTTCGTTCCGTTCATTCCGTTCATTCCGTTCAGTCCATTCAGTCCGTTCAGTCCATTCAGTACGTTCATTCCGTTCATTCCGTTCAATCCATTCATTTCGTTCATTCCATTCACTCCATTCATTTCGTTCATTTCGTTCATTCCGTTCATTCCGTTCATTCCGTCCATTCCGTTCATTCCGTTCATTCCGTCCATTCCGTTCATTCAGTTCTTTCAGTTCTTTCAGTTCATTTCATTCATTCTGTTCAGTCCGTTCATTCAGTTTATACAGTTCATTCAATTGAATTCAGTTCAATTCAGTTCATTTGGTTAATTTCGTTAATTTCGCTAATTTCGTTAAATTCGTTGATTTCGTTAATTTCGTTAATTTAGTTAATTTCGTTAATTTCGTTAATTTCGTTAATTTCGTTAATTTCGTTAATTTCGCTAATTTTGTTAATTTCGTTAATTTCGTTAATTTCGTTAATTTCGTTAATTTCGTTAATTTCGTTAATTTAGTTAATTTCGTTAATTTAGTTAATTTCGTTAATTTCGTTAATTTCGTTAATTTCGTTAATTTCGTTAATTTCGTTAATTTCGTTAATTTCGTTAATTTCGTTAATTTCGTTAATTTCGTTAATTTCGTTAATTTCGTTAATTTCGTTAATTGCGTTAATTGCGTTAATTTCGTTAACTTCGTTAGTATGGTTAATTTCGTTAAATTGGATAATTTAGTTAATATCGTTAATTTCGCTAATTTCGTTAGATTTGTTAATTTTGTTCATTTCGTTCTTTTCATTCATTCTGTTTATTCCGTTTATTTCGTTTATTCCGTTTATTTCGTTTATTCCGTTCATTGCGTTCATTGCGTTCATTGTGTTCATTGCGTTCATTGCGTTCATTGCATTCATCGCGTTCATTGCGTTCATCGCGTTCATTGCGTTCATTGTGTTCATTGCGTTCATTGTGTTCATTGCGTTCATTGCGTTCATTGCGTTCATTGCGTTCATTGCGTTCATTGCGTTCATTTCGTTCGTTCATTCGTTTCGTATTTCGTTATTTGTTCATTTTATTTACTGTAGTACTACGATATGAATGTAAATAAAATCGAGCGGCCCCTCGAATAACTGGTCCGCTCAGCATGGGTAAAAGCTTCTGTAATTTCTCCCGAAATGTGAATGAGAGTGAGTGGGTGGTTGGAGTTCCTTCGAATGAACTGTCAGATGAGTGGTTGAGCACCCACCGGATCCAGCCGTGGTTGGAGCCGAGTTACTTTTGGCGGGTGGTCGCGACGCAGGCGTCGCCCCGCTTTTGAGATAACCCTTTCTGCGACCTTTAACCGCAGAATAAGCTATAGTGGAGGGGAAACTATTTGTCTCTGGGTTTTGAAAGCCAGTCGGCAGCACCCGGGATTTGGTGGTAGAGGATCGAGGTCTGGGGATATTCAAAAGAAATTGAAGCCGTGTACAAAAAAAAGGCTTCGGGGAAACTTGCGTAATTTCGTGAACGATTGCGTAGTTCCGGTCACGAAGATATGACTCATGCTTTAAACTGAGGACTCCAAAGATCTGATTTTTCACTTTGTTCTGGATCGTGGAAGAGGCAGGAGTGGTTTAGTTTTTTTTCTCGCGCCTCGGTATGGTTTTATAGGTAAAGATAAAAATCATGAGATTCTCTATATCAGTTTTGCCAGTAATTAGTTTTCCCTTCCCAGTTCTAACTCGTACAAGTTAAGTGGCTTACCGCATATCGAAGCAAAAGTTTAGAGTCGGTATTCCCGAATTAAGGTAAGGTACAAATGGTGGCCAGTGCAGTGCGTGCCCTAATTCCAACTTGTCGTTGGATGCGTGTTTTTCGTGCAGGTTCGAAGCTGCAGCATCCCGTCACACCGATCATCATCCGTCATCAACCGCTTCTGACCCCGCCATCTAGCTACAAAGTTCCCGGTGAACCATCCGGAAGAGCGACGACCGTCAAATTCGCGCTAGCTAGGGAGCAGCGTCGTTGCCAGCATACGTCCAGCTGCTGGGCACCGACTATCGATCAACCCACGTGGGAAACATGTAATGCAGTGACCTCCATCAGGTCAGACTCTGCCAGCAAACGACCGGGCTAATCGTTTGTGGCAACCGGATCAGCATCTCCAGCGGACTGGATTTTCGAGCGACCCACGTAAAACCATGGTAGTGTGAGTACTCATTTCCTTTTTTTGACATGCGCATGATCAATTTTGTTTAAACCCGCAAATGCCGGTTCAGTGAGCTAAGTGACAGCGTTTTCGTGACAAGCTCAAAAAGCCCGGGTTCGAAACCCGATTATCAAGTTTTTTGTTCGGCGGTTTCCTTTTTCCCACCCCGTGAAAATCCTAGGTCAGCGATGAAATCGCTGTATTACACGCCAACACGCCGACTGTATATGCACGCACCGTAAGTTGAGCCACTCATTTTCGGATGAACACCACGTTAGGTAGTTAGATTTTTGATATGCTTTGGGAAGGGAGAGAGACAGGATAGGCAGTGACTATGTTGGTTAGCGCGCTGCGAGGAAATTAGCTAGCAAGTTGAAAGGCCTGGGTTCGAGACCCGAAATGTGAAATAAATATTTTTTGTAAGCGAATTATGAGTTGAAGTGATTAAACAGTTTTTTTGCAGTAAACTATTTTTTGGTATTTTCTGGTATAGGTAGTTTCACGATTTTCGGTCGTTCCCGTTTTTAGCGAGCAGAGTTGACTCCTTTTTCCTTCGACTCCACCTTTCCTAAATCGGCCACGATTGGGGACCTTGTGTTTGAGTAGATCTTTGCCCGTGATGATAAGCGTTAGAGCTAATCAATTATACCGGTCTGAGGCTTTCTTTGTATACTGTTGTTGATTTCTAGCGAATGTTTTCAGACTGGTAATCAAGGTACCTGAGTCCAGTTGGACCATTCTGGAGCCAGTACTCAGAAACAAATGGTACCCGCCCGTAGGAGGGGTCTCAATAGCTGGGCAAACCGAACAAGGCGAATGGTCTCCTTCGGGAGTGGCGCTGAAGCCATCCGCTAAATATTGATTTAGGCTCCGGCTCCAACTGTCTCGGGTTACATTACTTCGTTTCTATTTTTATTGTATTCAGTTCATCTGTTCAATTAATTTCAATAATTTTATTCATCTCATTATCTCTATTCGCATGGTTCATTTTATTAATTTAATGAATTTCGGAGTTTCGCTAATTTTATTAATTTTACTAGTTTCATTAATTTTATTCATTCATGCTATTTAATTCATTTAGGGTCGATTTCTTCACCCTCGTTTAGCTTTCAAACCAGGTTCACCAGTATGTTTAAACCTGGCTAAAACGCTAAGTGAGGGTGAAGAAATCCACCCTTTATTAATTTATTTAAATTGATTAATTTAATTCTTTTGATCCATTTGGTTCATTTAATTAATTTATTCCGTTAATCGTTTAATTTGTATAATTATCTTTATTCGTTTTATTCAATTATTATATTTTTTATTTTATTTATTTAATTCAATTTATCCATTTTATTCATTTCAATAATTTCATTCAATTCATTAATTTTATTTATTTGGTTCATTTGATTAACTTTATGTTTTAAAGAATTTTTTTAGTTTTATTATTTATCTATTCCGATAATTTTATCCATTTGGATAATTTATTTCGTTTAATTTATTTGATTCATTTAATTCGTTTAATTCAGTTATTTCATTAGATTAACCCTCAAAAAGCCGGGGTCTTAGAGGCCCGGCTAGTTACAGTTCCCTAGTTTCAATGAGCTTGTAATTTGAATTGCCTAGCTAAATTATCTTTTTATGTTAATTTATATTTACACAATATGAACATTACACGTTAATCCGTATTTCAACGAAATTTGATTATTCTGTATCGTTCAGAGAAAACTTGTTGCGCAGTTTTTTTCGTGGATAGCTTTAAGAGTAACATCAATTGTTCCCGTATTTTGTTCTCAATTGTTCCCGTATTTAGTTCTCAAAAAGTGTTTTACTTCAGCAATTGAGTTCTACAAGATGACGACACGAATGAACTCATAATGAATGAAGTTCATGTTTGACAATTCTCGGTGGTTTGTTTACTTTGTCAGATGCGTGAGTGCGAGCGCAACGGTTGCTCATCTGTTACATTCGAACTCACGTAACTTCCATGTAAACAAACCACCGAGAATTGTCAAAAGAAGTTCATCCGGCTCGTTCTGTGGGGTTATGTCGGTTGGTGTAAAACCTAATAGACTTCGAAACTAGTGATGCTTGCCCATCTATCAATGAAGATTGACAACTGGCAATTGACATATGATAGCATGTGTGGTAGATGTTGTAATATTTACGCAGTTATACGAGCGCATTGTTTACGAAAATAGCCCTTAACAGATCATGAAGTACAAAGAAGTCGTATCTGACATGGACAAGGGGGTTCGAATGGTGAACTGGCGGTAATTCTACCCTACTTCATTATTCCTATTTCTTGGTCAAAAGACTCTTGATCATCAAACTATGCAATGTAGCTAAGCTGATAAAATTACTATTGATAATTCTCTCAGTATGTATGCTCATTCAATTATGCGGATGCTATTAAGAGAAACGCAACGCATATTTCCAACCTTCAATTGTTTTTTTATCTTCTCAATTGCCATTACCAAAAAATTCCATTTTAGAACCCTTAATCATATTCAGTGAATGTTACTCTTAATCTGTTTACGTCTGTTCAACTATAGGAGCCCTTTCATTCAATACTGCGCATGGGTTAAGACGGCTTTGGTCACAAGTGTGAAGCCATTGGCTTTGGTACCAGCTTCCTCGCTAATGGTGTTGGCTGTTGATTTGGAGAAACTGGATGCTGCTTTTATAATTCTCATTACTGTCCGAACAGCAGCCACAACTTTGGTAGTCGTTGGTTGTTCAGGAGAAGGTACTGCATGATTCCCCGTTATATACAGTCTGAGCACATCACATGGCACGTACAAATGTGTCCTTGCTTTATGTTAAGCATACACTGTGTAGTATGGAATAGGTTTATTAAAACACTTTCTGACAACGAACACGCCAGGGAATTATGCAATTTGGTTGGTCTGAAACTAATTTTAATAATATTCAAATCATTCGCAGATTTCTTGCACTTTCGATTTAAGAAATTTCAAATAAAATCTCAATATAGGAAAAATTTATGTCATTTACCGCAAAAAATCGATCCAGTTTCCCCTGCAGAGAAAAAGTAATTTCTCGGGGTATACACGAATCATTACGCCATGCCATCGGATGAATGACCGCTTTCGTACCAATTCACAAGTGTGGTGCCTATATTTCCACAAAAAAAAACCGCACAAACAAATGGGTAATACCTGAAAGAGTGCACCGTCCGAAACAATGTTTACAAGCAACTCAGCCAGTGTTAAATAAACAAACATAATTGAATTTCCATGAGCATAACACAATTATTCATGTCGAGGGCCCGTTTTGCTGGTTTGCGTAAATTTTCGGAACACTGAATCAGCAGGTAGGTGTTAATTAAATATCTACATAAGCACGATGTTATTTTTTTTGTTAAAATAGCACTCAATACACCAAGTAGTAAACAATATTTCTCCGCTTCGAAGAAAATTGGATTAAACCATTTACTTTAGAGATTTGCAATTCGATTTGGTCTCATCAGTATTTGATACTGTCTTAGCGTAAGACGGTGTCAGATACTCATAAGTTGAAGTCGAAATAGAAAATCGTCAATATACCAAGTGCTAAGATTTATCTCTACTTCTAGCATAATGGACCGGCGTCACACTTTTAGTCCGAGTGGGTAACAAGAAAAGTTTAGAGTGAGAGGTTTATTATTAGTGATTTGTCGCATTTTCGCAATAAACACGCTTGTATTGCTTTGACATGAAATCACTTGTGGTGCGTTGATTCAAGTGGAATCCTGGTATTTCAAATTTTATGTTTGTTTAGTTCAAAGTTAGGGGTGTGTTCTAGTAACATACTACACACATTATCCGCCGACCCTACCCCTGACACTGATAATACACGATAAGTAGTTATTCTAAAGATTTCTTTTATCCACAATCAGCTTTTAAATTAATCGCGAAGTTAATCGACGGAACGAAACAATAACAATCCTGCAGAGCATTTTTTTGTAATTTCCAACGTTCCAAGAGAAAAAAATTCCAAAAAAATGTTACTATTTTCTCCCTCTCGAAAGAAACTACTCTTTTTCCTATATTTCATTCTAATCGTAACAGATGAGATTGGAATGCTTTTCAATTGATCATCGTGGATGGTGAAAAAGAAAGTAGGGATAAAGCGATTGCTATTGCCGGAATGATAAATGGAGCGGTAATCAATTTCACCACCCCCACCGACAGGATCATTCGACCTTTGGAACTAAAAGAAAAGTTTATGTCTTTTTAAGGTTGCACAGAGAATGCGTAAAATTCGCAAACGAAAAAAGCAGTTTTTTTCCACACCGTATGTCAGATCATCATAAAAATCAATCAGCGTATGTAGAATGTTGTTACTGTACTGCTGATTAATTTTTGTAAAGATCTGACATACGGTGTGGAAAAAAACTGCTTTTTTCGTTTGCGAATTTTACGCATTCTCTGTGCAACCTTAAGTGCCATCCGAAGCGTAACAAGTAATTACCGACCATTGCTGTCTTGCTCGTGGCAACATTTGGGGGTAGCTCATTGAATTATTTTCGTAGATGCTTGGAATTTTTCCGAATATTTTTTAATTGCGAAATATATTTGAGATAATTTGATCGAAACACGTAGTACTTATTAATTATGAAACTGTGCAAATTTATTCAGCTGTTGTATTCCAGCGATTATGTTTATGATTATTCAAACCAGTTTCCGAATAACACAATTCAAAATCAAACGAGTTCTCTACATTAAAGTTTTTGTTCCGGTTGTTGAACAGTTTTGGAAACAAAACAGATGAATCAATCTGCATTCTACGAACCAATCGAATAACTGTTATCCTGCGTGATTGCAAATTACGCAAATTGTTATTTAAATGGGCTCATTATTTCACAGCTTGATAACGATTTTTACATATATGTAGAATGTACACACACCCATGCAATAACGAGCTATTCTAGCGTTTCACCGGCCACGGACCAGTACGGTGCTAGGTGAAATCACAATTTAAACGAAATCGACTTACCAGTACTCGTTCCTACGATCCGTACCGTTTTCACTTCCATCACTGTATACAGCGTTGCCAACATTTTTTTCAAAAAAACTGGAAACTTTCTAGAAAAAAAACTGGAAAAAAACTGGATGCTCGAAAAAACCTACTATACTCCTGTTATGTTTAAGTCAACGATTCAATGAACGTAATTTTAAGTAAACACGTATGTTCCAAACCTTTTATTGAAAATTTGAGTCAGTTTTTGATATTGTTGTCCAAATTTTAAAAAAATATTAAAACATCTGAATTTGAATGTAATTCTAATAGTTACAGTCGAATTTTACTGTTTTGAAGATTTTCAATCTACACAAAATCGTAAATTTAAGACCCTTTACTGAACTTGAGAATGCGCTTAATCCTTTCTTACGATAGTATAGCAACTAGCTGCGAATACAACAAATGTTCATGTAAATATTTGACACAATGTACTGCCACCTTTATGTTTGAGTAAAATTCATTTGTACATTCTTGTATCATTTTACTCACAAATAGTATAAAAAGAGTTCAGGTCACGGTGGATTTAAATCTTATTCTGCGGCACTCTGCATCATCCCATCGCTTGCTTGAAAATTCTGTGAATCGAGTTACAATTTGTGAGAAAGAAAACTAAATAAATGAATATTAAAAAAAACTGGATAAAACTGGCTAAAATTTCAAAAAACTGGAAGATTTTTCCGATTGTCTGTTTGACTGGATGTTGTAAAAAAAACTGGAAGAATCCAGTTTAAACTGGAAGGTTGGCATCGCTGACTGTATACATACTGTCGAAAGATTTACAATTTCGGCTCGGGTAAATAATCACCAATCGTGCAAGTTGGGATCGAATGGAATGGTTTCGGTAAATAAACCTCATTCATTATAGCAGTTAAATTAGCATTAGCCGCGCTGCCTTTCGTATTTTACTTCGGCTCCGTCTAGGGGCCACTTGAGCGGTATTGATCTGTTTTCCCTTATTTTCGAGTAAGTTGAGCGATCGTCGGAAAATATAATCAATTAAACTCCACAGCTTATTTTGGACGAACAGAAGTGTCAGACTATTCCATTGAGTAATAGTTTTTGGGCTTTTTGTGACTTGACCAGATGATTACACTAGATTACAAAATAAAAATAAAAATCTGAACTTTAATATGCGAACACCATTTCTGAAGTAAAATTTCGTGCTGAATCCGAAAATGAGGTCCAAAAAATTTACAGTGGAACAGTTTTCAAGCTACAGTAAAAAAATGAATTTCACATTTAGTGCGTTTAGTAAAATCCAAATACCTTCGATTGTAGGACATCGATATGAAAAATTATAATGTTGAATTGAAGGTAATTGAATGCACTTTCGATCGTTAGAACATTTTGTTTTAGTGCGACTACTGATTCTGACGTTATTTACGAATCTAATGAACTTTTTCTTGATTTTTCGTCATTTTTTGAAGAAAAATGAGCGTTTGGTCAATATTTTGGGCAAGATAATGAAATCCTAAAAATATATATTTTTATGGGAAATTAAAGCCTACTAATAACCAATGAAAATAAGCACTTATTAGTTTAAATCGGATGGAAATTGTGAAAGTTATTCAATTTTTGTAGAATGGAGATTTTTGAGTTTCTCTGGGTCAACTTATTGAACCGTCTCGATTCCATTTTTTTCTAGGCTTTGTCTCATAATATATGAGGAACTCTCTGTCAGAATTCTGTTAAACAAGTAAGTGGAAAAATATTGAATGATTTTAATGTGGGGTAATATTCGAACTCGTTAAGAAATAATGTCGATGCGATATCGTAACATTGAGCGGATATTTCAGGTACATTATTTTACGGAGAATACGGCAAATGTTATTTACGATTCCGAATAGATTCACAGAAACGAGTACCAAAGTTTTGAGGTTTGCATTTTGAGATTTCAAGTAAAGTCGTGTTAGGGTTAGTAGAATTAGGTATCTCACATCTAATAAAGTCTCAGAAATACAAATCTTAGTTTCAGTATCAGTAGTTTAATCTATCAACTACGAATATTATAACAGATAATCAGAAAATTCGAGAAATTGTTGAGGATTCTTCGATGTAAAGAATTGTTGAATTTTGTATTGTTTTTCTATAACACATTTTTTCTAAATTTGATTTAATTTTAAAGGAATACAGTTTTTAGCTGTCTCAAGCATTATCTAAACACACATTTAAATTCTAAAAGCAAACAATAATGCCAGCTGGTACATTTATTTAGAGATTTTTATTTGCTTATGATTTTTTTTCACTTGAAAGGTTTCGGATGTTTAGGTCATTTTGACATATTGGTAGCTTTAAGTTTAATTCTCACAAATATTAATCTTTCTACAATTTGAACCGGTCGCCATATTATGTTTTTAAACTTAGACTGAAGATCCTTGAAGATCCTTAAAATGCATAACGATAATTACTGAAATCAGTATATATCAGACAGTTTTTATACTCTGAAAATTCGTTTTCGCAATATGCAAATTTATTTTATATTCATAAAACTAAACCATAAAAACTGCTGTCAAAATGTTCTTTGCCTTTCTCATATAAAGAAAGGCTATGCAATCACTGTAAAAATCGACTTTTTAACCGAGGCCCGAAGGGCAATCACACAATTTTCTCAGAGATGACTGAACCGATTTTCGCAAACTTAGTTTCATCTGAAAGGTATAACCAGACATGATGCACGCGCGCTATAATTTTTCGCGCGCGATTTTTTTACTCTCATGCTCACAAGAATGGCCCAGCGCATGCTATGTGCTTTTTCTTTTCTCATGAGAATACGCACCGCATATGCACCCTCGCAAAATAATCTGATGTGTCGCATTTTTCACGTTCTCATCGCATTAGGCCAAGCGGGAGTTTCATGTATTCCCATCGTATCGCCAGCGCGGCGCGCTCGTCTCATGCGATTTGGATGTGAAATGGAGATTAACACCAGCTTTGTACTGGTGTGGTTTAACAAATTAATTTCCACAACGTGTTTTCAATGGAAAATTTCAATATTTGCACAATGTTCGGGTTGGCACCTAGTTATTTTTCTGGCGATGCTAGAAAACTGCACGTCGTTTCGCTTACATGGCACCCGGTTTGTTTTGGATTTTCATTCATCGGTACACGAACCTCGTTTAGTTCGGAAAGTGGAGTTGTCAAAAGAAAATCGTTTTAAATTGATGGTCAATTTTTATGCGCAAAATACGGAAAAATCTAAAGGTGACATTTTTTCATTTCTTTAAAATCTCTAAAGGTTGAAACAGTGGATCGGTCAGCAAGTTCTTATGTGACCTTGGAAACAATACCATGTTAATCCAAAGATGATGAAAATTTACTTGCAAGGGATGGGCATACTACGGAAATCCAAAAAACTTCTATGCTAAAAAGAGTAATGTTCAACGTTCACATCCAGACTACGGGTTCGTAAAATATTTTGCTGAGCCCTCGCATTGAAAGTGTATGAGTAACTATTATTATCTAATTATGGTGAACAACCAAAACATTACATTCAGCAGCATCAAATATTAAATTCATTCGTAAGTCAATGTTTCTAGTTAAGGGGGGCTTGCATAGGGTGACCATATGAGGCAAGTAAAAACCAGGACAGTCGAAAGGGGACTCCCTCCCCCCGTTACCTATCAATCGACTGTGCCTTCTCCACAGGTTTTCGGCAGTTACAAAGATCTTGGGTCAGGCAGGCAGAGCTTCGGCAGTAAAAAAGTTCTATGGGTCTGGGAGGAAGAGCTCTACCAGAAAATTTTTCGTGGGAATTCGATTACCGTGCTTTTTAGGATTTACACACACGCGAAGTTCTTGCTACACCACCACCAGCGAAAGTTTCATGCTGTTGTTGGAGAAATCGGAAATCCTGAATTGAGCAAATGAGACGAATTATTATGAGATCGTCCGTGCACGAACAGGCGACGAGTTTTCAGCACTAAATACACGTCATTGAAGCAAAGCAGAAACATCAACGGTCCCAAGTAGCCATGCCCATGCGCAAAGCCATGTAAATCTCTTAGTCCACTTTCACTCGGTTTATCGTTTTCGTCCATGCTGTCCTCTTGATGTTGTATGGGTTTTCACGATTACCTGGTTTGAATCGTTTGTGGGACCAACGCGTCACGATCGTGTATCCATATTTTTTGTCATTTACTTTATTGTCGAGGGTGCTGGCAGTTGATTGGTAAGTAGCATCACAATGATCGGACACGCTGTGTGTAGATTCTGTTGTTCCAGCATTCGTTGGTGGCTGAGTTGCAACTCCGGTTGTTGGTGATTTAGTTAATATTGTTGGGTTTGCTTGCAGTTGATGTTGTTTCATTAGTGGCTTGGCACGTCCTTCATATGTGCACTACGTGATTTAAGATTTGCTTACACCTTCTATTTCGTAATGGATCTTCAGATATGAAGAAATAGGTTACGTAAATCGCATTCTCACGATGCGAAAACCATTGGATGTACCAGGAAAAAAGTTTCTCCAGGTTTCAAACTTTCACCGTTACTTACTTCGACATCAATAGTGAATTTTCTGGAAGTACGCGGGGATAGATCGTGCAGACGCATACCAGTCTTACCATCGTCAATCTAAACGGGTATCTTGATTCTTACATTGTCATGTGCAACGACGTGTTGCATGTTGTTTCCCATAGCCAAACTTTTCGCCATGGCCAAAGTTTTAAATGCTATCAGTACCGCATTACGAGTATGCCCCTTTATAAATTGTTCCACTTCGCGAATTTTTTTGAACTAACTTTTTGGTTATTTCAAGTAACAATTATTGAACCTACAGCGACATGGGTTGAAAATGAGTCTGGAAATACTTTGATTGTGCTTTCTTATTAATAATGACGAAAAGTTTGAAAAATAATTTTTGATAAAATTGAAATATGCGAATAAAAATGTAATTTCGCAATGGGGCGTGAAAATCTGAGAGGAAGAATTGTGTGTTTCACAGTAAAAATACAGCTTGTTGTAACTTGCTTGCCTAAAAGCACATTCACAAGATCAATTATTCTTCTTTTGGAATTAGGCAGATGATAAATGTTTCCCTTTAAAATGAAATGACATTTTGCGATGATAAATATTTTTTCAGCATCTGTTATGCAACATTTTTATTAGAAATTAAGTTCGATATGTTTTTGTAAATATTCATATATACGATGTAGAGTTAATTGCATAACTGTTGCTTTAAAATGTTCAAGCTGTTGCACATCATACGAACAATCTGCGCTTTTTCCGTAACACAACTGTATACCAAACAAATTACATAAAGACTACGATAAGTTGCACAATCACTTGAGAAACGCAATTGAACGACAAAGTGTGTTACTTGGGCAAATTAAGCTGGGGAGTCGTTCGTTCGTGGGATTTTCGCCCTCTTTACATATCCACTCCCGCATGACAAAATGAATTAGCAAGGAGATAACATTGAACTAATGCTGATTAGGCTTTTTAAGTATGATATTTTTTGTTTCAAGTGTTTCACCGTCGACACGTAGCTCATCAAGTTCGTGGCTGGCAAGCCATTCTGTATAAGTGCAAAGTGTACTAAGAATGTAATAGACATTGCCAAAATCATGTTGAACATAATCAGCCACCGAGACATAGTTTAGAAAAATGAGAAAGGAACAATTGCACCACTAGGTGGATTAAAACAGGTTTTTTTGTATAAAACATGCGGTTGGGGTAAGTCGTCGGTGATACACACGGGACCAGTTGGCGATACTACTTACAGTGAAAAAAAACTTGTCATCAAATATTTTTATTTCTAGAATTCACTCCAAAGCAAGAGATTCTTTTTCTTGTGTATCTCGTCAATGCCCCCTGCATTGACGAGATACACAAGAAAATTAGCATTTACTTAAGCTAATCGTCTGATGAATTTGATTATGAATATGAAGCACCCGTCTTAGTCAAAATATCGAGGTATTGAGACTACAATGTAGTGGCAAATTTCGGTAAATATACATTGTTAGTAACCCTGAAAAAGGCAAGCAAAAATTGTGACTTCAAGAATCATCGCTCCTAAGACAAAATGCAAGTAAAAGCCTCTGTTTTGTCGTTTTATCAGTGAGAAAATCAAAAGCCTGAAAACGCTCGATCATTTGTATTTCAAATTACAAGTTCATTGAAACTAGAGAACTGCAACTAGCCGGGTCTCTGAGACCTCTTGCCTTTTTGAGGGTTAAAAATACATTAAGCACGTTTCATTAGGACTCCCGAAGTAATTGAACTTCAATTTTATTCTTTATTTCCAAACTGAAAATATTCAACCTTGAAGGTCTTTGACAACCGACGGACCGAACATGTCCTTAAAGTTTTAATTTTTATTCTAATTTGCGAGATTGGAATGGAAATAAACACCGAAAAAAGTTGGAAAAATTGAATCCATTGATGGCTAGGAACCAGTGGACCGATTGCCTGATCGGGAAAGGTGGAGACACAAATAAATCGGATAAAATTGACAATACATTGCTTCATGACATCACGAAGGGTTCCTACATTTCAATATTCGTCAAAAGGGCGAAAAAGTTTTTTGTAAACAAACTTGTTTCGCTCATTAGTCTGCTGCTGAGTGGAATTTCATGAAAAATATGCGTTTATGTAAATTTTTACCCTTCGTAGAAGTAATTTCAATTGTTTTCTGCTTTGAAATTATAGTAAATTAAGAGAAACCATCAAAATAAAAGTTTGTTTACAAACCTTATACGCCCTTTTGCAAGTTTAGTATGGATTTCACTACATGTAGGACGTACTATGACTCGAGCCTCTAAACAGAACACTGCGCTGCGAAATGCTTAAATTTAATTTGACCTCTGCACTGGTAGGTGGATAGATGCCAAATTGCCAAAAACTAGTTATTTTTAGTTCATATTAAGGCATAATAAAAGCAATAGCAGCAGTAAATAATTTTGGCCTCATTCGTTATCGAGCACTCAGTCGAGATAGAAGTCTTTTGTCATCGGTCCGTACACTCTATAACGACAAATAGTGTTAATCCGCGTTCAAGGTTATTTGCACACTCTACGCCTAGTTGAGGTTTCAGTATTTTTTCCCTTGTTTTGTGTTTCTGTTTTTGAGTACCGTTAGCCGGTCAATGAAGTGAAGCAGTGTTCTTCTAGTAAGCCGTCTGGATACCGTTACCTACACAAGCTAAGTATTAGTTTTCGTTTCCCCTTCTTGGTTGTCTTAATAACGTGCACTGGGCAATAGGCCCGTGCAAAAATGACTTCCCCTGACGGCGGTTCATCTCAAGGTGAGATGGACGTCGAAATAAAATCGGCTCCCCGGCTCAAGGTATATCCGAGCTCGGCCAGCGGGCCATTTGTGATCTTCTTTCGGACCAAAGAAAAAAAGTGTTTGAATCTGTTGCAGATTTCTCGAGTTCTGACGGATCGGTATTCGGCCGTGACAGAAATATCGAAAATTCGCCCTGATAAGCTTCGGGTGGTGGTTAACAGTTCAACTCAGGCAAACGATATTGCTGGCTACGAGCCCTTTACGAAGGAGTATAGGGTGTATATTCCAGCTAGCAGGGTTGAAGTCAGCGGGGTCGTTTCCGATTCGAGTCTGAATTGCGAGGACCTGCTAAAATATGGGACTGGCTGTTTCAAAGACCCCATGCTTAAGCCAGTGAAGATACTGGAATGCAAACGTTTGCATTCAGCATCAGTCGCAGCTGACGGCAAGAAAATATACGTCAACTCAGACTCTTATCGGGTGACCTTCGCCGGCTCTGCCATGCCCAATTACCTCCTCTTTGACAAGGTTCGTCTACCTGTTCGCCTCTTTGTGCCGCGGGTCATGAACTGTACTAATTGCAAACAATTGGGACACACAGCCTCCCATTGTAGCAATAAAGCCCGCTGTGGGAAATGCGGTGGGAATCATGCGGATGATTCCTGTGGTAGAGATGTCGAAAAGTGTCTCTACTGTGGGGGAAACCCACATGATCTCCCTTCATGTCCCGCGTACAAACAGCGCGAGGAAAATCTTAAGCGTTCCCTTCAGGGACGCTCTAAGCGATCTTTTGCAGAAATGCTTAAGATAGCTACGCCACCTGTCTCTACGAACATCTTTACCAACTTGTCTACTGACGAAGGCGACTGTGATGAACCCCAGGAGGGAACATCTTCTGCTGTGCCTAGAAGTAGTAGAAAAAGGAAGAACATTTCCTCTTCCAAGCTTCGTCGTAAAGGCCAGAAGGTGTCTTCATGGTCCCCCTAAAATAACTACTCAAGGAAGCACTGGTGCAAAACCGAAGCAAGTCGCTCCCGGTCTCAGTAACCTGAGCTCAGAAAAGGAGTTCCCAGCACTTCCAGGAACATCAAAAACCCCAAGTGTTCCCATATCTCAGCCAGAGAAAGAAAACAGTGCTGGCCTAATAAATTTCTCTGACTTTGTGGACCGTATTCTTACAGCGTTAAACATTTCTGACCCCCTTAAAAGTATCTTGATAAGCTTTCTCCCCGCAGTAAAAACATTTTTGATGCAGTTCACTGCTAAATGGCCCCTTCTTTCAGCGATTGTATCCTTCGATGGCTAATTCATCGAACGAGGTCAAGGATTTAATCACTGTTCTACAGTGGAATTGCAGAAGCATTATCCCGAAAATCGATTCGTTTAAAATCTTACTAAATAATTTGAAATGCGATGCATTTGCCCTATGCGAGACATGGCTCACTTCAGAAATAACCCTACACTTCCACGATTTTAATATTATTCGCTTAGATCGAGAAGACTCTTACGGAGGAGTACTTTTGGGGATCAAAAAGTGCTATTCTTCCAGTCAGATCAACCTCCCCTCGACACCAGGCATTGAAGTTGTCGCTTGCCAAACCAGAATTAAAGGCAAAGACCTTTGCATTGCTTCCACCTACATCCCCCCTAGAGCCTCAGTTAGCCACCGACGGCTTTGCGATATTGCGGAACTCCTCCTCGCACCGAGGCTAGTTTTAGGTGACTTCAACTCCCACGGCACGGCATGGGGTTGCCTTCATGACGATAATCGATCTACCCTACTCCATCACTCAAAAAAAAGTAAACGTTATGCCTATTGATTTTACACATAGATTTTTGCAATTAACGGAGGCATATAGACACTATTTGCTGGCACATAAACCTAATGTGTGTATTTACAAGAAATATTAATCTTACATTCACATTTCATAACTATTAGACACATAAAACCCCACTCTATAACAATATGCACATATAACTTATGTGTGTGCATACATAGTTTATACAGTTGACACATTGAAGGTATGTGTGCGCGTGATAACAATAGCATTTCTTCTTCATATGAATTTTAAGCGGTTTTAAGCAAATAGAATTAACGTTTGGATTTTTTTCAGTGATGAGCTTTGCGACAACTTCAATATGACTATTTTGAATACGGGCGAAATGACACGGATTCCTGCCCCTCCAGCGCGACCGAGCGCCTTAGATCTGTCCCTCTGCTCGACATCGCTGCGGTTAGATTGCATGTGGAAGGTAGTCTCTGATCCCCACGGCAGCGACCATCAACCCCAATCGTAATTAATATTGCTAACGGTTCAGGGCCACCGAATACAATCAATGTTTCGTATGACCTCACACGAAATATTGATTGGAAGAGCTACGCGTCCGCGATATCCGACAAAATCGAGTGCACTCAAGAGCTTCCTCCGGAGGAAGAGTACGGGTTCCTGGCTGGCTTGATTCTCGATACCGCGATTCAAGCTCAGACTAAACGCGTACCAGACGCGAACTCTCGCGGGCGTCCTCCCAATCCATGGTGGGACAAAGAGTGCTCAGACGTGTACGCGGAGAAGACCGCTGCGTATAAGACCTTCCGGGACGACGGGCTGCCAGCTAGCTACCGACAGTACGCGATGGCGGAAACGCGCATGAAGAGTTTGATAAAAGCCAAAAAACGTAGCTACTGGCGCCGGTTCGTCGACGGACTAACGAGAGAAACATCGATGAGCACTCTTTGGAGTACGGCCCTGCGCTTACGAAACCGAAACAGTACTAATGAGAGCGTGGAATATTCAAACCGTTGGATATTCGATTTTGCCAAGAAGGTTTGTCCGGATTCCGCCCCGGCACAGAAGATCTACCGCGCCGCGTCCCCTCACAATAACGCGAACGAAACACCGTTTTCGATGGTGGAGTTCTCACTTGCTCTCTTATCATGTAACAATAAAGCCCCAGGGCCAGACAGAATCAAATTTAACTTGTTAAAGAATCTGCCAGACTCTGCCAAGAGACGCTTGTTGAATTTATTTAATAAGTTTCTTGAGGGTAATATTGTCCCTCATGACTGGAGGAAGTGAAGGTCATTGCCATTCAAAAACCAGGAAAACCAGCCTCCGACCACAACTCGTATCGACCGATTGCGATGCTGTCCTGTATCCGAAAGTTGTTCGAGAAAATGATCTTGTTTCGCCTCGATAATTGGGTTGAAGCAAATGGCTTACTGTCAGATACACAATTTGGTTTCCGCAAAGGCAAAGGGACGAACGATTGTCTTGCGTTGCTCTCAACAGAAATTCAAATGGCTTATGCTAGCAAAGAGCAGATGGCATCAGTTTTCCTAAATATAAAGGGGGCTTTTGATTCAGTTTCTATCAAAATTCTTTCTGAGAAGCTGCACCAGCATGGTCTTTCACCGACTCTAAACAACTTTTTGCTAAACTTGCTGTCTGAAAAACATATGCATTTTTCGCATGGTGATTTATCGACATCACGATTTAGCTACATGGGTCTTCCCCAGGGCTCATGTCTAAGCCCCCTTCTCTATAACTTTTACGTGAATGACATTGACGAATGTCTTGTCAATTCCTGCACGCTAAGGCAGCTTGCAGATGACGGTGTGGTCTCTATTACAGGTCCCAAAGCCGTCGATCTGCAAGGACCATTGCAAGATACCTTGGACAATTTGTCTGCTTGGGCCCTCCAGCTAGGTATCGAGTTCTCCACGGAGAAAACTGAGCTAGTCGTATTTTCAAGGAAGCGTGAACCAGCGCAACTACAGCTTCAATTAATGGGTCAAACTATTGCTCAGGTTTCAACTTTCAAATATCTCGGGGTCTGGTTCGACTCTAAAGGTACCTGGGGATGTCACATTAGGTATCTGAAACAGAAGTGCCAACAAAGGATCAATTTTCTCCGTACAATAACCGGAACATGGTGGGGTGCCCACCCAGGAGACCTGATCAGGCTGTACCAAACAACAATATTGTCGGTGATGGAGTACGGGAGTTTCTGTTTCCGCTCCGCTGCGAACATACATTTCATCAAGCTAGAGCGTATCCAATATTGTTGTTTCCGTATTGCTTTGGGTTGCATGCACTCGACACATACGAAGAGTGTGCTTGCGGGCGTCCTTCCGCTGAAAAATCGATTTTGGGAACTCTCATATCGAATGCTCATCCGATGCGATATCTTGAACCCGTTAGTAATTTCAAATTTCGAAAGGCTTGTCGAGCTCAATTTTCAAACCCGATCTATGTCCTTGTACTTCGATTACATGGCACAAAATATCAATCCTTCTTCATACTATCCCAACCGTGTCAATCTCTTTCATGCTTCTGATTCAACTGTATTCTTCGACACATCCATGAAAGACGAGATTCGTGGAATCCCGGATCACATACGTCCGCAAGTGATCCCAAGCATCTTTCATAGTAAATTTCGAGAAGTCGACTGCAACAATATGTTTTACACCGACGGGTCAAGCCTCGACGGCTCCACTGGCTTCGGTATATTCAATCAAAACCTCACCGCCTCATTCAAACTCAATGATCCTGCTTCAGTTTACGTTGCAGAGCTTGCTGCTATTCAGTATACCCTTGGGATCATTGATACTTTGCCCACCGATCATTACTTTATTGTCTCGGATAGCCTCAGCTCAATCGAGGCTCTCCGTTCAATGAAACCTAGAAAGCACATTCCATATTTTCTGGGGAAAATTTGGGAGCGCCTGCGTGCTTTGTCTGTAAGATCGTACAAGATTACCTTAGTTTGGGTTCCCTCGCATTGCTCCATTCCAGGTAATGAAGAAGCGGACTCTTTAGCTAAGGCGGGCGCTTTACAAGGTGACATATATGAAAGACCAATTAGCTTCAACGAATTTTTCAGTATTACTCATCAAAGATCCCTCGAAAGTTGGCAAACTTCATGGAGGAATGGTGAACTGGGAAGGTGGCTACATTCGATAATCCCTAAGGTATCGACTAAACCTTGGTTCAGGGGGATGGATGTGGGTCGGGATTTCATTCGCGTGATGTCTCGGCTCATGTCCAATCACTACACGCTGGACGCACATCTCCGGCTTATTGGGCTCGTGGATAGCGGTATCTGCGCTTGTGGCAACGGTTATCACGAAATCGAACATGTTGTCTGAGCATGCGCCGAGTACTGTTCTGCCAGATCTCAACTATTCGATTCCCTTCGGGCCCGAGGAAGATCACCCAATGTCCCGGTTCGAGATGTACTAGCAAGCCGCGATATTCTCTACATGTCCCTTATATACACGTTCCTCAAAACCATCAATATCCAAATTTAAATGCCCCTATCTTTTCTCTTATCATTCCCAGAAGTGCCCTCTTCCGCCTACCGTACCCCAACGATGGTTTGATACGACTCCAAGACGAGACAAAACATCTGTCGAATGAACCAACAACACGAGATCTACAGTACAACATCACACGCGCAGCGCGGTGTGTTTCCGATCCGTATCTGAGCCGTACAACGAAATCGTCTGGAGGAACCCCTGCCGGCTCGAGGAAAACCGCCCGGCGTCCCAATACTTGATACATCCGTTCGAATCTGTAATCCTGGCCGTTGATTCCTGATGCCGGAAACTGAAAGATTATATCCCCCCCCCCCCCGTTCAGCCTTTTCCACCCTCTCTCCCATGTCTCTGATACACAGATGTATGACTTCACCCCCTTCTCCCCTTGAATATCTTCCCAAAACTTATGTGCCCCCCCTATCTTCTAGTTTTAGTTGATCAATCCGTTCGAATCTGTAATCCTGGCCGTTAATTCCTGATGCCGGAAACTGAAAGATTATATCTCCCCCCCCCCCCTTCAGCCTTGTCCACCCTCCCTCCCATGTCTCTGATACACAGATGTATGACTTCACCCCCTTCTCCCCTTGAATATCTTCCCAAAACTTATGTGCCCCCTATCTTCTAGTTTTAGTTGATCAATATTTAATCTCGTTAAGAAATGCACAACAGTACCACTACTTTAAAATAGCCCTAATTAATTCCCCCTAATCTTGAACAACTCTCTCTAGTTATTTCTAGTTAATAAGCTTGTAAAATGTTCCGCTTAGTTAATAATTAATTTCTCCTACAATCTCCCTTCTAAAAATCATAAAGTGAATTACTATAAAAAGAACATACAAAATGATCCGTCCCCCAAATCTTACGAATATTATATTATACCCTCTTTTATATGTATAAGTTAGCTGTATTTTTTTTAGTTTCATTACATAAAACAAAATAATATTTAAATGTGTAACCCCCTAGTTTTAAGAAATTCAAAATGTAAAACAATGAAAAAATGGCACCTTTAAGCTAACGCATACGTGCCTTATCAAATAAACAAATTGAAAAAAAATATTTTGGCCTGGATTCGACCCCAGTTACTCCTCTGTGCGTCGGCGAATGTTAAAACTTACCGGCGTCCTTTCCGATAAGTTCTTATGAGCAAGAAAATGGCATTTTAAATCACCGTGGACGTCGTTTTCAGTTTGATTGGAACTTTTGGTTTCAGTTCAGTCTCCGTGCATCTCCTTACGAGCATCATCTCCCTCCGGGGTAATCCAGTGCAGAATTTTTCTTCGGCAACAAAATGATAATGGTGGAAAGAAGAATCCACATGGTTGAAGACGTGGAGTATTTACACTCTATTATGGGAATTGGTAACTATGGATAAAACCCGAAAACCAATTTTACCAGTTTGATATTAGAAAACGAAATTTCAGTTTGCATTATCGTAAACTCTACCAAAATTAAAGTCAAACCATTTAGCCTAGAAATTGTATGGTTGGAATGTAGTCGACCAGATTTCGCAATCGGAACAAGTTATCTTCTATCAAAGTGCTTTATGATCTCCGCTATTACAGTTCCATTAGGGACAATCATTTGAGAATGTTTTATTTAGCTATCTTTTGATTACAGATCCTATCTCGATAGAAGTAATTGGATGGCTTGGTTATGTCCAATCTACAGAGCAATTTCGTTCATATCTCCTAGCTACAGTTGATTACCGCTTGCAAATTTGGTGAACTCCAGAGTGTCGTAAAGTTTAGCCTAGTGAAGCTCGTTTACGATGATGATCTGTTATCATCAGCACCAAATCTCCGCCCGTTTAGCATACATGAATAAATCAAGCGCGGTGGTCAGTTTACTACTTTGAAACTATACGTATAGGTGGTAACTATAAAAGATTAAGTGATAAAATGAAATGAAGTCAAGCTTGGTAGACCAGTTTTTGTGGTTGGTATAAAGCCATTTTTTTAATCTCCATCCAAAAATTTGCAACCCCAATCTTTGTTCGGTATAGGAATCCTAATTGGTTCACTTTCTGGAAGGTTCCCAATGGATGGCAAAAACCTACTATCTTTTGAAAATATATCCTGCACTTTTCCGGCATTTGGCAGCCCCCAGCGACGGTAAAAATCCTATAAATCCTGCTTCAGCAATTTGCTTTCCGTCCTGACTAAGCTTTGCAAGCTCCGTTCCCTGGTGCAGCATATTCCGTTCACTTCCGTGCCTGAACGAACAACACCAGTTCCGTCAGGCGGCAAGTTTATTCCGGGTGAGATGTATTCACTCGGCCAGCAGCTTATGTAGAACTTCGACCGACCGAATGAGGACGTACGATCCGAAGCTTTATTTACGGCCTGCAAATATGCGTTGCAGACTGTGTCACGGAACGGGCTGTGGCTTCGGTGTAAGTCTCTTATATTTAGAAGCACATTCTCTCCGGTTTCTTTGCATCTCTTGGCTACTTTCAAAAGTCATCATTTTTCTTTTATGATCGGTTGGCAAAAAATATGGCCGGTGCAGATTGCTCCCCCTCCGGTATCCGGCTTTTAAGATTTGTGCGGCCAATGTGCACAGTGCTGGAAGCGTTCAAGTTTGTGGCAGTTTGTAGATTCGAGCCACACAAGTAGAATGCTAGAATGTCGTTCGAAATGCTATTTTGTAGAAGAATATTGCGGCATATAATGTAATGGAACTCAATTGTATGCCTCATTTAATGATCTTATTTTCGTAGGAAGCGTTCGATGCCGTGCAATAAAATATCTAAATGGAGCATTCTTTTCAGTTTCGGAATAAAATCATGTGAACGAGCACTTCAATTGAGACTATAAATGTTCCATAACATGATTATCATCGTTCAACCGAAGAAAACTTCTAATAAAATAATGTTACCTTCGTCGGAAACTTTCCAGACCAGTTCCTGTTTCCGACAGTGAACACTTTTCGATGGAACACCGCAAAAATTGTTCCTGTGCTGTAAACACGTGTTATGCGCCGGAGTCTGTTCCACCGAACAAGATAAGACCACCATTGTTCAGCATAAATTCCCACACCACTTCCTACATTTCGCTTGACGAGAAAGCTATTCATTGCTCCGACGAAGTTTTCCTCATTCGTGTAAAAATTTATTCAATTTCCAGTTCAATTAGGCTGTTCAGATCATCACGTCAACAGAGCAGCAAACAGGCACCAGAAACGTTGCAACACTTTCCTCCAGCTTGTAGCACTCAACGGCAAACTATTTTCGAGTGCAAACAAGGGCTATTGGATTTAGGCAGAAACATTCGAGGATTATCGGGGGTCGTTATCGGTGGATCCTGTTTCTGGTAACGATAAGAGCACAACGTACAAGCGAAACAGCACTCTATCTGTTCTGATTGCTTTTTGTAGGACAAAATTTGCATAGACATCGAATGTTTGGTAGCATCCAATTATAGTTTTCTAGTTAGATTTTGCTACAATTTCAATTCAATTATTTGGTTTAGTATCTTAGTAGCTGAGCCGCGAATATTCTAGATACCTTTTCCGTCATTAGTGGGAATATCATAAATTTCTCTTGAATATCCTAATTCAAGAGAAATTTACGATATTCCCACTAATGACGGAAAAGGTTGACCGATTGAACTCAATTTGATGTTTATTTTTTGCGATAGTTGTTTTGCTAGAACTGTAGAGCACGGGTCTCGGAAGGGTTACCCGTCAGAATCACTCACTACAATTGAAGACGAGACGAGAAATGTTACCCACTAAATCACTGCTTAAGGGGTTGCATACCTTTTTGTGAGAATATGTCAAGAAAGTTTGAATTTACGTAAAGGCATAAAGCAATGATTTCATTACATTAAACATATAGTATTTTGGTAGTACATAAAAATGTACTAATAATTGGTGGAGTTATGGCTTTTTCCCGGAGCCTATTTTATTTAAGAGGCTTTTTTATTTCGATTAATGAGGTTTTGACCTTAAGGTCATTCCCTCTATCGGGTTAGAAAAATCTCTTACGAAAAATTTCTAACCCTATGTGCGTGGTCGGGACTCGAATCTAAGAGGTTTGCGGTGATCACGAATGAAGAACAATAGATAAACTAAAATCCCAAAACTCAAAAAATTCCATTAGTATTGGGACATTCACCGAAACGTACACGCCGCACCAACTGCTTAGTAAACGCCGCTCTATGGTTGCCAACAAGTTTTTGTAACTAGTACTTGTATTTGCTATTTATAGTAGTAATAAGCCTCCCATTTTGGTTTAAACGCAAGGATAATTTTTAAAACAGAATTAGATTGATAAGTATAGCTCATTAAGCTAATTTTTTAATTCTGTAATCTAAAAAGAATTTTTGAATTTTACTGAACGTAATGAATTTGGCACCACTTGCATCTGGTATACTCAACCTGTACACAACGTTGCATAACGCAGGGTTGATTTTTGGAACAACTTGTTTACTCATTCAGCCCTTCTTTATGCAAATTTGCAACATTATGACAGATTGGCAAAGCGCGGTGTTTCATGAAGCGCGGCCTTTTTTTTCGATCAGGAAAGGCCGCTTGAAATTTTGGGGAAATGCGTTAATATATGAGTATTCCTCGTACCTTAACGATTAGTTGAAAAAATAATATTTTTTTCCTGCATTCGGCAGCGTTTTTCCAAAAAATCGCTATTTTAATCTCTAAAAATTGTATTAGAAAAATTATTGCATAAAAAAGGAATCGTTATGGTACGAGAAAAATTAATTACAATCAATTGAAAAAAAAAAAGAAAATTAAGAAAATCGATTGAGTCGTTTTTCAGCAATCGTGATCACGGAAAACCATTTTTGGAAAAACAACCACTGCTCTTGGTAGACGAAGCGCGCTTGGGTGCTGTAACTTTCGATCTATTTCTTGGATCTCTATAAATATTTGGGAAAATATTATCAAGGAGTTATACTTTCAAATAAAGTAATAAAAAATCGATTTTTCGAAAAATAAAAAGGTATGTGTTTGGTTTAGATCACTTTCAATTGGGCATCGTAGTCCGAACCCTCGTTCGGAATTTATTAATTTTCTCATTTCTCACTGATATGATCCTCTTTTTCATCTACCTACTGTCGTTTGCACTCACTACGATTAGTTAGTTATACCTATGATAATAACTTATACCTATGATCACCGAAGCATTAACACCTCGATCAAAAAAGTTATTTTACGTTCCCGTAGTAAAAGTTTTGTGAAGTGCCATTTTTCGAATCTGCTAAGTTGGCCTAAACCTTCCCTGTCCGACGGGAACTCCATTTGTTCAAAGGTGAGCCTCGACGTGCTCTAACAGTATGTAACCCCTTAAGGCCAATTGCAGCGAGCCGTGATTCTGAATGTGATATTCACTGTACGGTTGTGGTATGGCATAGGAACTTCCAGAT